>NC_084506.1:33178466-33375966 GCF_024500385.1 Phyllopteryx taeniolatus
CAATAAGAATTCAAAATGGTCCTAATTGTCAGTTTTGCCATCAGGAGCCTCAGCAACCTTTTTTGAAAGTGACAACTACTTCTTGGGCACTGATGAGGAATGCCGAGGCCTACCAGGTTGATCCACACTTCTGAAATTAGACATTTGCTCAAATGACCTTTCATAACCAGATATTCTAGGTTATTATGACTAATTCATTGTATTCATTGACGTGAAGCTACTGATGGTGTCGGGAAACAGATCAATGACAATATCCAAGACTTTATTTCTATACATCTCTGCCAGTCTTGACATTTTCAAATGATCCCTTCTACAAGATTCCGGGAAAATCGCAGCGTCCCATCACTGGTGAGCTATTTTTAGAACAGGCTCGCGGCGGGCTACTTATGCGGGCACCGTGTTGGTGACCCCTGGCCTAACCCCTGAGCCTCCGTGCCCACTCGATCCACCTTCTGTGCAATATTCAATAATCAGACTCCTACTTTGACCACAATTTTATTACTATTTGTCTTTTGTTGTCAATATTTTATATTTGTTTGCTTCTTGTATTTGTACGATTTGCATTTCTGCAGTGGAGAAGGAGCTGCTTTCAATCTGATTGCAGATGTGTACAGAGACATGAGCAGGCACTTTGTATGAACTGGAATCAGTGGCTAAAAAATGAGCGAATGAGGGCGAGGGGGCGACTCACTTGTGGGCCAGCGTGACCTTGACGGGAATGTGCGCGGGCACCAGCGAGCGAAGTTCAGCTTGCAGTCGCTCTCGGAAGCCGGGAAACAAAACGTTGCCTCCGGTCAGGATGATGTTGCCGTACATGTGAGGCTGCATGTCTGCGCGCACATATGCAATGCCCGTTAGCCACAACACACTGTACACGGAGCCGGCCTCAACTCCTTTATAAGCCGTCGCTCTTCACAGACGATAAAGAATATATGCCTGTGAGAATCGTTTCCATTATCTGTCGACGTATGTTGCTTCTCTGTTTGCGTTCATATAACCATTGCTTTACGTGCTATAACAGAGGCTATAACAGCCCGAGGCTATTCGTTAGCATGTTTATGGCATTTGTCATTGTTAGCATTAAGCTAAGTGTGCTTTCCAATGGCAAATGTGGCTGTTTTAAATAAACAAAGTGTAATTCTCTTTGTTTTTCTGTTTAGTTTGATAGGAAACCTCAAGTGGGAGTGGCCTTAAACAGCTTGAAGCCTCTTTTTGTCAGACATGCAAACACCAAAGGAATGAAAAAGGTGACCCCCCTAAAAAAATCCCCTGGCCCCCCGCAGAGATTTTTTTTTTTTTATTTTAACATAAATTAAGCAATCTGGAAGACTCCGAAGAGTACAATACAGTACGAAAAAAAACCAAAAAATATTCTTCACGCAGAAAAACATTTATTTACACCGCTCAAGTCCATGTCGATGGACAATTCATTTGTTTTATTTTGACCTCCAACTTGAGCCAGGTCCATTCCCGGCTGCTTCCGGCTATGCCACATGAAGAGCATCCTCATCTTTAACAATGGACTAAATTTCACTTCATTTGTCACTATTACCAACTTCAAAGGCTCATCCCAAATGCATCCTCCAGGAAAGTATTAAGTACAAAATATTTCTGTTTTATTGGCCATTTCGGAATTTGAAGTTACTTCATTCCGTGTTGTGACGTCATCCCTAACATCGCGCCGTCGCTTAATACATTTAACATTAACATCCGTAAACTAATTAGATAATTGGAGGCGCGTTGCCTAATTAATATATGATGTACTAGAGCACCGGTGTCAAACTCAAGGCCCGGGGGCCACATCCGGCCCGCCACATCAATTTCTGTGGCCCGCGAAAGCAAATCAAGTGCGTCGACTTCATGTTTCTTGCTAAAATAACAACATTGCAAATTGTCTTCCCTTTCATATAACGTTGATTGCAAAAAAATGTTGTCACCAATCCCCGTTTCAAAATAAACTGAATTACCAACTTTTTACTGGCTTCTGGTTTGAAATCTAGTTATTCATCGATTTTTTGGTGTATATGTAATAACATGAGGCAATTGTACATTTACTGTATATGCGTTCGCGCTGCGAGGGAAACATGAGTTCTACAGCCCTGTACTCGAGGATCAACTCTCGTCGCCGATGTCACGTGTGCTTCGCAGTTCCGCTGGGACCGCAACCGGCGCCGCGACCCGCAGCGCCTCACCGCGAAAATACAAATACCACACCGGCTGATCTGAGGAGCCAAAAAGTTGCTTAAACGTAAGAGTACGATTCACGTAAATGGCCTATTTTGAGTTCAAAACGGCGAATTTCGCTTTGCATGTACGTTTGGAACAATGGGGCATATGCACAGCAACACGTGAAGCGTTTCCGCTGGAAAGGTCAGGTTGAGTACGTTCCAAATTCCATCGGTATTATGCTATACGTTCTTTAAACGCTTGGGTAATAAGTATATTCAAGAGTACTCAATATCAATGGTTTTTGTTTTGCAATATAAAGGGATAGTTCCTCCAGCCAACAGCGCGGGGTGACGCCTTTTATGTTAGCATCAAGTCAGCTTTGCGTTTCTGACTTTCTACACGTTATGTCAGCGTCAAGTCGGTTTGGAGTTTCGAGGAGTTTCCCACGTTGTCGCGCCTGGCTGGCGACCGGACGTCAGCCCGGCGCCGGCCGTACCCCAAACGCCGACGTGTCGCGCGCATGCAGCCCATGTATGCATAACAGCTTCCTGTTGTCAAGCGACTTGCATTCAGTGCCACCACGCAGCGCTCACATCTCGAGTCAAAGCAACGAACGCTCCGAACGACGGCTCGTATGTCCAAAGACTCGGAAGCGGGCTGACTCGTACGTTCCGGGAGCCGGGAACGACGCGCGCCCTGCTCCCTAACCGCTACGTCGGGCGGGATACAGGAAGCGGTGAAGGCAAAGTTGCAATCGAGCCAGACCTCGCGACAGGGACCGAACGGAGTCCACGATGGCCTCGGGGACGCCCATCTCCCGGATGCCGATGTCAGAAGGGTGGAAGAGCATCTCGGGGAACAGCGAAGCGCTCGTTGGCCAACCTGAGGATCTGCTCTCCCGTCTTGTACTTCCCGCTCAGCACCACCTGGTCGGCCGGCTGGCGGAGAAAGCGAACGCCGATGACGGCGAGCGCGAAGAAGCGGGAGACGGCGGAGAAGGCCGCTCACCTTGCAGAAGCCTTTTTTGATGGTGCTGAAATCTGGAAGCACGTAGTCCCTCATCGCCGTGTTGTCGGCACCCTTCAGCCTGTAGCACGACAGCGCAGGAAAACGCGTCGGCGTTCCGCTTCTGACATTCTCGGCGGGCCGAACGAACGTCCGACGGCGGTCTTACTGTGCGACGCTCATGTCTCTGTAGAAGTCCTGAGACACGAAGCACACGTCCTCCTTCACCTGGTTGATCACGTGGGTTTCGTCCATCACGTGCAGCTGCCTGCAAACACCATCGCGGGGGGGGGGGGGGGGGGGGGGGGGGGCCAAATGCAAACATTCCAGTAATAACTGTCATTAGGCCCCCCCCACGATTGTGGCCAAAATCGGAATTATTATTTTGACGATGATTATCAATCCCAATTATTCATCGTGTTGGGGTGGGGGAGAATAAATGAACATTAAATAAATCTCAATTTGTATTGCCAATTGACACTTTAAAATGGATGGACTATCATTTTAGAATAAATGATGCCTAGTTAAAAAAAAATTTAAAAAAAAAAAAGAAAAATTCTTATTTACTTTATTTAATGTTCAAAACTTTACCAAGGGCTAAGTGCATATAGAAACCAAATGTGCAACCATCTTGTTTCTGATGGTGATCTCTCATTCCCCGGCGCCCGCGTCACTCACCGGGCGCTTTTTAAAGCCGCACACATTCAAAGTCACAGATACTACAGCACAGTAGAATGGGAGGATGGCGACGCCAAGCGGACAAGAATAACACTTGCCCGACGGTATTGTGTTTCATAACACAGAAAATATTTGGATGAAGGATGCGCTTATGGGTAGAATACTCGATTGTACAAATTGCAGCTTGAGATTTGAGCGAGGACCGACTCGCTCGCTCGCTCGCTCGCTCGACTATCTTTGGATGAGGCGGCCTTACCGATAGGAGATGATCTCTTTCAGGTGGTTGGTCAGCAGCTTCCCTCCCACGCTGATCCTAAAAAGGACATCATCATCATCATCATCATCATCATCATTTCAAAGGGAAAAGAGGAGTTTTTAGTCGGGTCTTAAATTGTGGCGAGACCAGACGTTAGTTTAAGGTAGAATCGAAGGCGGAGACCTGTCTTGAAGGAGGGGGCGTGGTTTGAAGACAGAGACGTGTTTTGAAGGAGCGTTAACGGCGAATCGAGAAACTGTTCGAGCGAGCGAGCGCGACCACGACGGCGGTCACAGACAGGATGTCGTCGCTCGCGCTCACCTGCGGACGGCGTCCTTCATTCTGCTGCCGCGGCAGTAGGGGGCGATGTGCGTGAAGGAGAAGCCGCTGTCCACCAGGAGGCAGCACAGCTCATAAGATTCCGTGCGGAAATATCGGCGAGCGCTCAGCGAACCCGCTGAGGAACAAAGAGCGCATCCTGAGACCAACGGCCGGACGAGCCCGCGGCGGCCGCGTTCGACACTCACCGTTGATCCTGAGGGCCGACTGGAAGCGGTACTCCTCAAACAGGATCTCGTTCATGGACTCCTGGATGGACGTGAAGTTGAAGTAAGGCTCGCTGATGATGATGCTGGTGTCCCCAAAGTCCACCTAGGGGACAAAAAAACAAGATGAGCGATGTGAAGACGACGACGACGGCGGCGACGACATTGTGGGGGAAGAGTGTCCACCTTGAACATTTCTTTTCCAAACAAATGATCCCAAACTTTCCTCTGGACGTCCCAGTTGACCAGGTAACCCTGAGGAGGCACAAAGTCAAACATCAGAGACCCTCGCGGAGCCGTCGCATTGTCGCTTATCCGCAGAGGCTGAACGGAGGCAGCTGGACTCTGAATCCGAAAGGCTTCGGCAGCTCCAACTTTTTGGTCTGCCTATTCACGCATCTCAAAAGAAGAAACGTTCCTCGAGGACAGGGAGGCCTGCTGGTCGGAAAGAAGTCATCTGTGGCAAAGTAGAAAAGTGCCAGAGGAGGTTCCCACCTTCAAGAGTTGAAGGCCTGCTACACACACACACACACACACACACACACACACAAACAAGGATTTTTCAAACCTTTAACGATTGCAGAGTCCACAAATAAAGATAGAAAATCAGGCATTTAACAGTTTTTGGCTGGTACGGTTTGTGGCGTGCCCCGATAATCTCAACATAGAACACCACGCGCGGAAAGATTCCGATCTAGAATCCGGTCCTCCAAGACCAAAAATCTCAGGTGAGCGAACAAAAACCAAGAAGAAAAACACCGAAGGGACCGGAGGCGCTTTCGAAAAGACCGCTCGCCGTCTGGAGAAGCAACTTTTACAAAATACGACACGTTTGTTTGCATTTACGGCAGCTTCCTTGCTCATCGCTCAGGTCGCTTCTCGGACGGCTCCGTTCCGTTCCGTTTCACGTCACGTCTTTACCTGGAGATTTTCGGTTTTTTGGATGATTAGAGTTTCCGGCACTCACTGATGGCGCGGTGGCACATTGGCCCGACTCGGACGCAGGCGTTCACTTCCCGCCCGGCGACGGCGTCGAAGTGAGTCTGAAGTGTCGTCCGTCTATACGTGCGCCCCGCCACTAGCCGGCGATCAGTTCAGGGCCGAGTCCACCTTTTGCCTCGAGGCAGTCGGGATTGGCGCCGGCGACCCCGGGCAGGATGAGGGCGGACGGATGGATGGCTTACAGCAAATGAAAAGACAAAATTCACCACCGCGAGAAACTACAATATTACGTAAAAACAATCCAAATGATTTTTTATGTAGTAATTAGGCAGGAATTTGGGCTTTTAATGAACAGATCTCATGCGCGAGTACAGTTTGTACGTGTGAGGAGTCAGTTGAGCTTGGCAAGATTTCCAGATGGGTGTGGACATTTACGTCCATTTTAAATCTCAAGTAAATACAATATCGACAGTGGCTACGGAAAGTATTCAGACCCCCTGAAACTTTTCACTCTTTGTTATATTGCGGCCATTTGCTAAAATCATTGACGTTCATTTTTCCCCTCATGCATGTACACACAGGACCACATCCATATTCACAGAAAAAATACTAATTGTTGACATTTTGGCAGATTTATTAAAAAAGAAAATGTGAAATCTCACACAGCCATAAGTATTCAGAGCCTTTGCTGTGACACTCCTATATATATTTGACTCGGGTGCTGTCCGTTTCTTCTGATCATCCTTGAGATGGTTCCACACCTTCATTGGAGTCCAGCTGTGTTTGATGAGGAAAGCCACACCCCTGTCCATGTAAGACCTCACTGCTCACGGTGCATGTCAGAGCAAATGAGAATCATGAGGACAAAGAACTGCCTGAAGAGCCCAGAGAAAGAATTGTGGCAAGGCACAGATCTGGCCGAGGTTACAAAAAAAAATTCTGCTGCACTTAAGTGGGCTCCATAATCCTTAAATGGAAAACGTTTGGGAAGACCAGAAGCCTTCCAAGAGCTTGCCGTCCAGCCACCTGAAGGACTCCAAGATGGTGAGAAATAAGATTCTCTGGTCTGATAGAACTTTTTCGCTGTAATTCTAAGCGGTATGTGTGGAGAAAAGCAGGCACTGCTCATCGCCTGTCCAATACCGTGGGGGTGTTTTGCAGCTGCAGGACGACCGGTTGCCATCGAAGGAAAGATGAATGCGGCCAAAAACCTTCTCCAGAGTGCTCAGGACCTCAGACTGGGCCGAAGGTTCACCTTCCGACAAGACAATGGCCCTCAGCGCACAGCTAAAATAACGAAGGAGTGGCTTCAGAACAACTCCGTGACTCTTCTGGAACGGCCCAGCCGGAGCCCTGACTTAAACCCAACGGAGCATCTCTGGAGAGACCTGAAAATGGCCGTCCACCAACGTTCACCCTCCAACCTGACAGAACTGGAGAGGATCTGCAAGGAGGAACGGCAGAGGATCCCCAAATGCAGGTGCGAAAAACTGCAGTTGCATCATTCCCGAAAAGACGCATGGCTGTATTGGCTCAAAAGGGGGCTTCTGCTAAATACTGAATACTTATGGCTGTGTGAGACTTCAAGAATTCCGTTTTTTTCTGTCAATATGGGGTGCTGTGTGTACATTAATGAGGCAAAAAAATGAACTGAAATGATTTTAGCAAATGGCTCCAATATAACAATGAAGGGGGTCTGAATACTTTCTGTACCCACTGTAGTTGCACACGTGTCAAGGAAAAAAACTAACCGTAAAGTAGATGAATTTGCTAACTAACTTCCATCCCTTTTCTGTACCACTTTATCCTCACAAGGGTCGCGGGCGTGCTGGAGCCTATCCCAGCGAGCTTTGGGCGAGAGGGGGTACACCCCGAACCGGTCGCCATAGAAACAAACAATCATTTGCGCACACATTCACCCCTAAGGGCAATTTAGAGTCTTCAATCGACCTACCCTGCATGTTTTGGGGATGTGGGAGGAAACTGGAGTTCCCGGAGAAACTCCACACAGGCGTTTGAAACCCGGTCCCCCGGAACTGTGAGACAGATGTGCTAACCGTGCCGCGCTAACTAACTTTTGTTATGAAAATTCAGACGGCTCATATGATTTGTAAAAAGCTAATTTTCAGAATGTACTTGTAATTTTTGGGCCACGATTGTACCGATCCGGCCCACTTGAGCTCCAAGTGGGAGACGCCACACGTGAAGACGAAGCCTTTTGGAGTCACGGTCTGCAACAACAACGGAGCCGCCCTCCACTCAACCTTTGCGGCTCGGACATCGTGTTAGTTGGATGAGAAGACAAATGTGAAGCTGAAGCTCCATTTTGTCCTTCTTCTTGCACGTAGGCAGTGAGGGTGGATGGCGGCGGTTGGGTTGACCTTCTGGAAGGGCAAGATGTAGAAGAGCGCCGAGGGGTCTTTGATCTCATCCAGCTGGTTGGCGGTGAACGTTTTCATCCGGGAGGTCTTGGAGCGAAACTGACAGTTGGGAAGGACGCTGACAGACGGACGAAAGGACATTTCAACGGACATTCATTAGGCCTCATGTCAACATCTGATGACGTCCAAAACCTTCTCGAGTTGTTACTTCGTTCTCTGTAGCACTTGAAGATATGTGTATCTTAAGTGCAATACAAATTTGTTTACATTTTTTTATGACGATTCTTTTCTTTTGACGGGACTTTTTACAATCTAAAAAACCCCTTTAGTGATTAGAAGTCAACAGTTTAGTGGAAAATTGCGCACACAATCATTGATTACAGTTTCAAACGAATTTCTTAATAAATGTCGTGTGCTTACAGCAGAAAAGGTGCTAGCTAACATGAAACAACTCACCTGACTTCCTCCGTACTATATCCGATTTTTGCCGTGTAGGCTCCATTGTCCAACACTAAAGTGGCCATTTGAAGTCCAAAGTCACGTCTTGAAGATCATTTCATCAAGTCAACTTCGCACCACAACATTTTCTCCACAGTCGCGTTTGGACCGTTTCCGCTTTGCCGCGGCTCTCTGAGTTCATTGGGGGATGCGTCAGCCAATCAGATGAGCCAATTGAAGTCGAACAACCAAGTCATCCGGGCGGAAACACGTCGAACCATTCAAACAATACATTTGAATGGGTAGCCGCGCCAAGCGGCTAGCCGACGTTCCTGTGTGGCGGCCATGTTGGGGAGGTCGACGCTCCCACAGAAGGCAAAGCACGGACACGCAAACTAAGTGGTAACTTGCTTATTCCTCAATCGATTTTCATGAGGGTGACTGTTTATTTATCGTATACGACCAATAAAAAGAAAAAAAGAAAAATTGAAATTTTTTTTAAACTGGTACCGCAGGGGGCGGCACGGAGGGCGACTGGTTCGAGCGTCAGCCTCACAGTTCTGGGGACCGGGGTTTTTATATCCCGTCCCCGCCTGTGTGGAGTTTGCATGTTCTCCCCGTCCCTGCGTGGCTTTTCTTCGGGCACTCCGGTTTCCTCCCACATCTCAAAAACATGCACGTTAATTGAACACTCTAAATTGCCCGTAGGCGTGAATGTGAGTGCGAATGGTTGTTTGTTTGCATGTGCCCTGCGATTGGCCGGCAACCGGCCTGAAGATAGCTGGGATGGGCTCCAGCACGCCCGCGACCCTGGTGAAGGGAAGCGGCTCAGAAAATGGATGGATGGATGGAAGGAAGGAAGGAAGGATGGTACTGCAGGGTGTGTTCCAACTACAGGGCGATCACACTCCTCAGCCGCCTCGGGTTAGGGTTAGGGTTCAATTCAGGGGTGCTGGAGAGGAGGGTCCGTCGGGAAGTCGAATCTCAGATTTAGGAGGAGCGGTGTGGTTTTCGTCCTGGCCGTGGAACATTGGACGAGCTCTACATCCTCGGCAGTTCGCCCAACCAGTCTACATGTGTTTTGTGGACTTGGAGAAGGTGTTCGACCGTGTTCCTCGGGGGGGTCCTGTGGGGGGTGCTTCGGGAGTATGGGGTACCGAACCCCCTGATACGGGCTGTACGACCGGTGTCAGACGTTGCCGGCAGTAAGTCGGACTCGTTTCCGGTGAGGGTTGGACTTTGTCACCGATTCTGTTCCATTACTTTTCTGGACAGAATTTCTCGGCGTAGAGGAGGTCCGGCCACAGAAATGTGGTTCTGTTCGCTTCATCTAGCCGTGATCTGCAACTCTCACCGGAGCGCCCAGGGGCCCACCCGAGAGCAGCCCGGCGGACGGCACACGTCCCTCACCGAGGGACCCGGAGGCTCCGCCGGCCCCGCCGAGGCGCCCCGACAACCGGCCGGCCGGCAGGGGCCGCGGGGACCCGATGCCAACCACCCCACCCAGCACGTATGTTTATGTGGCCAGATGTGATTGGTGAGAAAGAGATACAGCGAGTGGTGTGAGTGATTACGAGGTCGGGCCCGTTAGGCCGGACAAGCACCGACGAGGAGGCCCGCGTCTTGCCGTCCGACATTTCTGCGAGCCGAGCACTCGTCTGTCGCGACAAACTCTTCATGTGGATTTTATTTGGACAAAATAAAGAAAATCAATCGTGACTGTAAAATAAAAATCACAAGTGAAAATTCCCCAAAGTCCAGAATTAAGCTAGAATAGGGAAAAAGTCAAGCTACATGAACAGCAAATAGGCAGGTTTTTCAGCAAATAACGCACATTTGTCCCCCCCACAAAAAAAAAGAATCTGCATGGTGGTTGTATTTTTAAATGTCACTTTTTCACCCAGTTCAATTTGTGGTAAAATACAACTTCATCTCATAAGACCTCACAACATTCTTTGTTTGCGTCAAGATTGCGACTTTTTTTCCTTGAAAAGTTCAAACGTGGCGGCACAGTTCTGAGGTTGCGAGTTCAAATCCGGCCTTCATACGAATGCGATACGTTTGGGATGGTTCTCTCGTTACATCTCCGTCGCCTGGCCTTCCCGCGACGCAGGAGCCAAACGCGTGGCAGCCGGGCATCCTGGCGGGAACGCGCACGGGACTCCTGGTAATGCGCCGTCGATGGCCCGGAAACGGTGGTTGAATGCAAACCTTCGGTCGAAAAGCGGAGAAGGAGCAAAGAGGAAGGAGCAGGCGCACACGCACTGCCCAATGGACGCTTTTGCAGGCCCAGTAAGTCATGACGGAAGTTACTGCATTTGTGCTTTGGGTTGACACTCGGAGGTCAAAAGACCTCATTGAGCATTCCGCCTTGTGCTCTCGCAAGTCATCTTTACCTCGGAAGAGAAGCAACGGTGCTGAACTTCCTCTATTTCGAAACAATTTGTCAAACCGTGGATTTTCGGATCCTTTTGTAACCTTTTCCAGCTTTATACAAGTCAACAAGTCTTAATCGTACATCTTCCGAGATCGCTTTGGAGTGAGGCGTGGTACAGATCAGGTAGTGCTTCTTGACAGGAGACGATTCTAAAAACCGGTGTGTTTTGTCGTGGCAGAGCAGCGGAAAGGCGCAGCTCCCATTTTGGCTCATTGATTGGACTCAAAGTTGGCTCACACCGGACCGATTAGCTCTTGGCCAATCCGAAGCCCAAAGGTTCGCTTACTTTCCTCTCA
Source organism: Phyllopteryx taeniolatus (assembly GCF_024500385.1). Classification (NCBI taxonomy): domain Eukaryota; kingdom Metazoa; phylum Chordata; class Actinopteri; order Syngnathiformes; family Syngnathidae; genus Phyllopteryx; species Phyllopteryx taeniolatus. The sequence continues at coordinate 33,189,614 of NC_084506.1, forward strand.
ATGTTCACGTGTTATTTTCATATGAAAACATTTGCTTGTGGTATTAGTTTAGGCAGACTGTTTATTCGTGTGATTTAGAAGAAAATCAGTGATTACACATTTTTATGACCAATTTATGCAGAGATTTTTTAAAAAAAACGAATCCAAATGACTCACATACTTTTTCCTCCTACTGTACAGCAGTGACATCATTCATGAGGATGTAAAAAATGAAACCGTTTTTGCCACATTTTTTCAAGAGGCATTGTGCTCCTCCTCCTGGTGTGCGCGCCTTGGCCACCTGGGGGCAGTACAATACAGACCTACTGACATCACGGTCACAATTGCTCACTCAAGTCGTAGTAATAGGAGTCCTTCTTCGCAGATTAAGAAAATATGCCGTGAGTTGGTCCGTCGATATGTGTTTGTGTTCAAGTATTATTCCTGAAATGGTTATAACGCACGACACTGATGCTATTCGTTAGCTCGTCTATGGCGTTTTGGTTTCTGAGTAAAGATGAGCGAGACATTCAAGAGCCTTTTTGAGCAATTGTTGACTAGCTGCCGAACGACTGCCACCGTTCAGCGCTCCCATCTCAAATTTGCGACTGTTACCGTGGCGACCGACTCAGACTCTCTCTTGCCCGTCTAACCCCCGCACCTCGGCGTTGCAGCGGGTGTCAGGATGCGCGGCGGTCTCGGTGTACGCGTCTGTTGCGGTTCTTCCGGTTTGACGGCCACGCACGGCTGCCCGCGGCACGCCAGTCACGTGACGTCAACTCGCGCAGGGGGCATCGCTTTGTTAACGATAACATTTTTATTTTTGAAACATCAAAAAGTGTCATGAATATTCATGAGGCACAACGTGAAGCCCCGCCTCCTTCCTAAGATAAATAAATACAAAGTGTCCGACTTCCTGCAGGCAAACGTAGTCAAAGGCAACGTGCAGAAGCCGCTAGAGCTCGCCAAAATCGAAGGCGCGGGGGCCGGGGACTGACGCCGACGCCGATGACGACGAGACGCTCGGTGACATCCCTGATGGAGACGAACGCGGCGAGCGCTGCCCAACCACGGGAACGTCGTCCAAGGCGTCCTGGGGCGCAGTGGCGTTCAACGGAGTGGGCGGCCATTCGACGTGCGCCCGGCCAGCAACACGTCTTTGTGCACCACCGCGAGCCAGGGCGGGCGGGCGGGCGGGCGGGCCGACGACGCGTCCCGGCCGAGCGACGTCTACGAGATCGCGACGCCCGCCCGGTGCAGAAGGTCCCTCTCTCGGCCGAGCGCCGCCCTCTCCTGCTCCAGCAGGGCGCGGTCCGCCTCCAGCGCAGCCCGCTCCCTCTCCAGGCGCGTTCTCTCAGCCCGCACCGCCGCCCGCTCTCGCTCCAGCATCTGGCGCTCACGCTCCAGCTCAAAGCGGTTCGGCTCGCCGCCGCCGCCCGCCGGCGACTCGAGTCCAGAGTCGGAGGCGGGCGGTGAAGGGGGGCGGCGCCCGGGGGCGGGCTCGAGGGTGACGGGCGTCAGCAGGGGGGGGCCGCACACCAGGCGACCCTCCATGGCGTCATTCATCAAGTGGAACCACGGCCAGGAGGCGGCGCTCTCCGTCGTGTTCTCCATGCCCGCGGGGGGGTACTTCAGGTCCTGGGGGGGGGGGGGGGGCAATTATTTTGCTAACCAATTAAGAGTTTAGTGAGCTTGTCTAACTTCAAATTGTCCAAATTGTTATCAATTGCTGCCTCTCAACAGTAAATTTCTGTCGTCCTCCATTTGCAGACATCTGGCCGTGTGTCGCGGTCGCGGTCCGCGGCCGCAGTGGCCGTCGCTCGTCACACTCGAGTGCTTGCAACACACTTGGCCAATAAATCGCATTTTAGTCTGCAAGACGATCATCGACATTCGCGCAGATTTTCTGACGGACCAAACCAGAAATGGAAGCATAATCAATTTATGTTTGTGCATTTTCTGCACCAGCAATTGGGAGGAAGGTCTTGTTTTTTTTTTTTATTCATTGAAAATATCCTCAACAGATTATTAGAATAATCGTTAGCGGCCGCCCTAGTGATGAGGAGATGAGAAGATGAGGCGTACCTTGAACCTGCGTTTGAGATTGTCCCACTTCTTGGCCACCTGGTAGGTGGACACTTTCCCCTGGAGATCCAGCTGCCGGATGATGGCCCTGACACACAAACAAGACGGTGGCAAAGCAATCGCATCCCGTATCCACTACGTGGCGCCCTGCGCGTATATGTTGCTGCACCGTTTGTGTTCAAATAGGGTTCTAAAACTGCCACAAAGAGGCTACTCGTTAGCCTGTCTATGGCATTTCCCGTTACGTGTTAGCATTAAGCCAGCGGAGGCGCTCTCGTTTAGTTAAAGCCGCAAGGTGACCTCGTCTTTGTTCTTCATTCGGTTTTGGGGTGAACCTCCGCTGGGAGTTCCAAAACCTGGTTTTGGAAGAATGCGCCACCGTGAAGCCTTCCCTATTTTGCTTGCAAGTCAACGCGAACGACGGTCCCGACGGCGGCGCATATGTGGCAAAGTCGCACGCGGCCCAGCAAGAAAAAAGGATTTTGCCTTTTTTGCCACAAGACAAATTCTTGAGCCGTGTTGCAAAAATATGATCAGGAAAAAACTCGAATGAAATCCAAGTCGTCGAGCTCCGGCTGGATGCATTTTTCTCATACTTTTGTTTTGTGCGTGAAATTTTAGTAATCCAAACAGAACGAAAAGGGAAGCGCCAACGATACGGTACGTTCACGGAATCGTGACAGGCAACCCGTTTCCGATCCGCCGGTATTTCGCCGCCGTAGGCGAAGCGCGGCAGCCGTCATCTCCACCAAGTCAACAAGTTGACTCGTTCTTACTAGCAAAGCCAACGAAGGGGCCGCTTGTTTGAGCCGGCATCGGGCGGCGCCGCAGTGATCCCCCCCGAAATTTGAACGGCGTTAGTTTCATCTCCTTTTCCCGGAAGCCGACAATACCGCTCGGGATGAGCGCTGGGAACTGGGATCGTGTAATAAAGTCCCAGAGATTTCAGTCTTCCGACAGAAATCTCGCCAGGTCGGGCGGGGAACTATTTGTCGTCTCCACCTTCATCGTGAACTCGGATGTCGGCGTTCGGTGAGCTGAGTTGACGACAAACATTTCTATGATTTGATCCTCCTCCGTACCAGTGGACAAATATCTGACCAAGTCCGTTCACTCAAATGTTCAGAGCGAAGCGGCCGCCTCGACTGCTGCGATGGGTTAAGACGGCCCGAACCGTCAGGTTCCGAGCCCGGCGTCCTCCCGGTTCCTTCTCTGGATTTGCCGCGCACGCTCCCGGACGTCGTCCCGATCGTCCCAAACGCCGTCTCGGTCGTGCGCCGCGGCGGCCGTAGGTCACGGTACTCGGATCAAAGTGTACGCGCAGCAAATCTGCTTTTCTCGACCGGTGGACATGTATTCCGCCGCACGTAGTACACTCCCGTATTCTCACGGGCAGCGGTTTTTTTCCCAGGCTTCCTCCCGAGTTGTAAACTGTAGGGAAGGAACCTGGAGCGAGCCGGCGGAGCGGGTCCGAGCGCTCCGTGAGCCCTCTCGGGGCCCGTCGATTCCCTCGCTTCGGTCACAACCGAATCAAAGAAACTACGCCGCGCCGTTCGTCCTCACGACTTTCTTAGTCGGCCGACTTATTCTGTAGCTCTCGGGAGGATCTTCCGGTTAACGTCTTCCGGTTTCGGCACGGAATCGCGAAGCTCCTTTTTCACGTCGGTTCAAAATCGTTTGCCGTGACTTCGCCGACCGGCTCGGGCAGAAAGCTACAAGTAGCCGTGGTGCTCATTTCTTCTTCCCGGCGAATGTTGTTTTTTCCAGGCTAGCCATGCTAGCGCAGATAGCGCTGCCCTCTGGAAGGGGAAAGCCACCCTTTTGTCCTTACGATCAAACTTTAGGAGTACACGACCGACCTCGAGTTTTGGGGATCATATCGGCTGATGTTAGACCGCCGTTTTACATTTTAGGACGAGGATAATAAAAAGCTATTTGGCAGGAGAAATTCCGATTATTAAAATTTGGTGCCTTGACGCTTACGAGGACAAAGAAATGAATTGAAGAACATTGGACTGTTTACAAATCCTTTGTCCTTGAGTACTTGTTTCACTTTACAACAGCAATAAAATGAACTCATGAATTGATCTTTCGATATAAGCAACACAATGAGTGAAGTTACCGGCTGATGAATCAACGTTTCGGTCCGCGCTAGGAATAACCTCGCCAACTGGGTTTTGGTCTGGACTCGTTGAAGACAGTCGCAAAATCCAACTTTTTGTGCATTGCGGCTGTTTTTGTTTGTCTTTATTTCCTGTATTGTTGTTAAAAAAAAACTAAACAGAAAGACAGCAAAAATCTGCTCATTTGAAAACTGCCGATTTGGCCGATAAAATTGGTCAACCGATGAATCGGTCGGGCCCGAGAGCGACACGTCCCAGCACAGAGGGACATAGAGCGGAACATCCCGATTCATTTTGTAATATACACTCGGCGTGTTAAATGATCCGAACGGATTCGTTTGTTGAGTATTTCTTAGCGTCGCTCCACCAGCTGACGATCTGCCACGTCGTACTTACGCGACAGCGATGACGTCATTAAGGGCGCCCGATTCGTCTTCCAAAACTATTTTTCCCATTTCCTTCCTTCGCTGATCCCCAATAGCCGAGGAGAAGAAGAAGAAGAAGAAGAAGAAGAAGAAAATAAGAATAACACGAATGTTGTCTTACTTCCAAGCAGCCTTGGCGGCGTTTCTCTTTCCGGTGAACAAAACCTCGTTGGCGGCTCTGAGCGTGATCAAGCGCCGAGTGTCCTGCTCGCTCACTGCGACACAACAATTTGTTTGGGAACATGTTTACTAATGCCCGGATATCGGACGACAAGACACATTTGTCAGACTACCGCCATCGAATCTTGCGGTATGCCGTCTTTCATGACCACTGGGCGTTCTCTTCAAATTCGGCAAATTCTTCATCAAATCAAAACGCTGTCAGGGAGGCGGGACCACTAAACATGTCACCGCAACTGGATATGGCTGTTACCACGGCAACGGCGGCAACAACAACAACGGATCGCGGCAATTGTGTCGGAAAAGCGAACAAAAGGAGGGAAAAAAACGGGTGCTCGGGGGCGGCCCTTTTGTTCCAGGTGACCTTCACAGTTCCAATAAGGCTCGCAAACGGCCAACATCACGTGATGTAGCCTCGCCAGCTAATGCCAGCGCTAACATTTGTACGGAAACATACCGACTTTTTGTCGAATGGTGGTCTAAAGCTGCGGAAAACATGGGTTCGTGCGTGTGAATAAATGTTGACAACGGCAAACCAGGGAGGCAACGCACCGGTCACAATACGCAATCCTATTGGTCGACGTCGAGCTGCGCTGTTGCACAGCTGTCGTGAATATTTCACATTGCATAGAGGATATAGAAAAACCCAGAAAATAATAATACACGCTGGACGTCATAGGGCCGAATCGTCGGTCGTGGATTATGTCGCACGGCAGGTGTTGTCGGGCCCGATACGGGAAATGGCTAAACGGGCTCAAATTCTGTAGTCTGATGGAGGCAGAACATGTTTGCCAACATCTGCTACCATACGTACCTGCTAACATGTTGGCTAATGTGGGAGAAAGCCAGAGTACCCCGAGAAAAGCCACGCAAGCGAGCACACGTCGCCATGCTTGCGTGGCTTTCCTCCGGGTGTTCCGTCTCCCACGATCATCATGTCCACTGGTGCCTTGACATATGAATCGAATTGGTCACGTGAGCACGCTCGTAACTCAACACTCGCATCTTAAATCGCCTTTCCCATGGAAACGATGCCAATGCCTTTCATCCGTTCCAGTCTCAAAACAACAAAAACAACAAACATGTTTGTCATGTTTTTAATAAGAAAAATAACTGTCTATAATATTGTACTTGAGAAAAACATCTTTAAATGGGTCAATTTGGTACGTTTTGTTTGTTTCCGTTCAACGGACCGTGCTGATCCTTCTGGCGTACAGGCCTCGGCCACCTGGGGGCAGCATGAAACGGAGACACAAAACAAAGACAAACCATCAAATCTTTGTTGTAAAAAGCGCTTTTGCTCAAAGACGATGTGAACGCAGCGTCCGTGACGTCACTCCCGTTCGCCACAAGCTCAAGGTAAACAAGCAACCATAGCGTATTTTTTCAAGGCACACACACGATATAGAGGACGAATCCAAGTCTGCATTCTCCAGAGCCATCTAGCTGCGCGTCACTCCTCAACTCCTGCAGGCCAATTTGTGGACGCTCCTCGCTCAGCTCAAATCCCTTGACGACCGTGTTGCTACGGTGGGGCACAAAAGTATTTAGTCAGCCACCAATTGCACACAAAAAGTTCTCCCACTTCAGCAGATGAGAGAGGCCTGGAATTTTCATCATAGGGATACCTCGCCTATGACACACAAAATGACAACAACAACAAATGTTTGTCCGATTTTTAAAGAGTGCATTAGCAAATTATGGTGGAAAATAAGTACTACCTGTCCACAATCTCAAACACTCTCACTCCACGATAACTCCACTATGGCCAAGACCAAAGAGCGATCCAAGGACACCCAGAAACAAAACGGTAGACCTGCAGGAGGCCGGGAAGACCGAATCCGCAATGGGTCAGCAGCTCGGTGTGAAGAAATCAACTGCGGGAGCAATCGTTAGAAAATGGAAGCCATACAAGACCGCCGATAATCTCCGTCCATCTCACCCCGTGGGGTCAAAATGATCTCAAGAACCGTGAGCAAAAATCTCAGAACCACACGGGGGGACCGAGTGAATGACCCGCAGAGAGCGGGGACCATCAGTAACACGCGACAGCGCCACGCAGGGACTCAAATCCCGCAGTGCCAGACGTGTCCCCCCCCGCTTAAGCCGGTACGTGTCCAGGCCCGTCTGAAGTTTGCTAGAGAGCATTTGGACGATCCAGAAGAGGATTGGGAGAATGTCATATGGTCAGATGAAACCAAAATGGAACTTTGTCGTGTTTGGAAGAGAAAGAATGCTGCGTTGCATCCAAAGAACACCGTACCTACTGGAAACATCATGCTCTGGGGCTGTTTTTCTGCAAAGGGGACCAGAACGACTGATCCGCGTAAAGGAAAGAATGAATGGGGCCGTGTATGGTGAGATTTGGAGTGAAAACCTCCTTCCGTCAGCAAGGAAGGGCATTGAAGATGAAGCGTGGCCGGGTCTTTCAGCACGACAATGATCCCAAACGCACCGCGTTTCAAGGTCCTGGAGCGGCCTCGACCCCATAGAAAGTCTTTGGAGGGAGTTGAAAGTCTGCGTTGCCCAGCGACAGCCCCAAAACATCACTGCATGGAGCAATGGGCCAAAATACGAAGACTTCCACAAAACGTTGGACCTGCGTCATTGCCAACAAAGGGTAGAGAACAAAGTATTGAGATCAACTGTTGTTATTGACCAAATACTTATTTTCCACCATAATTTGCTCCTAAATTCTTTCAAAATCAGATTGATGATTTTCGGGATTTTTTTTTTTTTCCCCTCATAGGTGAGGTATACCTATGAGGAAAATGACAGGCCTCTCTCATATTTTTACATGGGAGAACTTGCACAATTGGTGGATGACTAAATACCTTTTTGCCCCACTGGATATTGTCTGTTGACATGAGTTGCTCCACAGTTTGTGGGCAAATATTTGTTACGATAGCGCGACGCCGATGCTATTCGTTAGCCCATCGATGGCATTTTGCATTGTTTCTTAGCAGACCGTCAGAAGACAACACTGTTTGATTGTTTTAAATCCATGCATCCATTTTGTGAGCCGCTTCTCCTCACGCGGGTCGCGGGCGCGCTGCAGCCTATCCCAGCCATCATCGGGCAGGAGGCGGGGTACGCCCTGAACCGGTTGCCGGCCAATCGCAGGGCACGTACAAACAAACGACCGTCGGCACTCACATTCACACCTACGGGCAATTTCAAGTCTTCAATGAACCTCGCACGCGTGTTTTTGGGATGCGGGAGGAAACCGGAATGCCCGGAGAAAAGCCACGCAGGCACGGGGAGAACATGCCAACTCCACACAGGCGGGGCCGGGGATTGAACCACGGTCCTCAGAACTGGGAGGCTGACGCTCTAACCGGTCGTCCACCGTGCCGCTGTTTTTTTTAAATCCACAAGGTGTAATTCTCATTGTATTGTGTTTAGTTTTGGAGTAAACTTCGATTGGAACGCGAAGCCTCTTTTTTGAAGAATATTTACTCATTACATCCTCGAACTGCTGCTTGTTGTCAACTAAGTCAGACCAAACGACGGCTCGTATCTTGAAAAAAACTCATCGGGTCACTCGTATCTCAAGGCACCACTGGAACAATGATAAAAAGAATACAAATAATTGTTTACTTTTGTAGGAGAGCTCCGTAGGGGCGGAGCATTGTTCGCCGCTGGCGTCGATGTAGGCGACGTTGCCGTCCGACTCGCAGAGGTCCGCGGCCCCTCGGGGGTCGCCCGCCCCGCAGACTTCCGGCTCCGCCCCGAAGGCGCCCGGCTCCGCCCCGCAGATGCCCGGCTCCGCCCCCCGGCCGTCGACGGAGGGGGGCCGGCCCGAGACGACGGCGTCCTCCTCGCCGATCCACATTGGCGCCACCCGGGCGGCGTTGCCCGCCAGGCCGGCCCTCCAGGGCGTCGTTCATCAGCCGGAACCACGGCCAGGAGGCCGCCCCGCCCTGAGGCTCCGCGCCCCGCGGGGGGAACTTCAGGTCCTGAACCACACGCCACGTGGGACACTTCATTAGGGACGGCGGATCAAACAGCTTACGGAGTGACGTGGGAAGAGAAACGGGAAGTAAAGCAGAAGGTGGGGAAAAAAAAGAAGCCAGACGCAAAGCGGCTCATGAAACAGAAGCCAAATGAAAACAGGAAGTCAAGCAGAAGCCAAATCAACAGTGAAATGGGAAGTTGAAACAAGTCAAATAGTAAGTGGAGCGAGAAGTTGACAGGAAACCGAAAGAGGTGACGCCACCTTGAACTTGGTCTTCAGGTTGTCCCACTTCTTGGCCACCTGGTCGGGCGTGATCTTTCCCGTCAGGCCCATCTCCTCCACGATGCCCCTGCACGAAAGCAAAACGCACGTCAGCACGCGTGACGACGTCGGCGGGTCGGCGGGAAGGCCCCGGACCTCCAGGCGGGCTTGGCGCTGTTCCTCCGTCCTGTGAAGAGCGCCTCGTTGGCCGCTCGCAGCTCCACCAGTTTTCGGATGTCGTCTTCCGTCACTGGCCAACACACACAAGCGAACACGTTAGGAGCGGCGACGACGTGACGTGACATGAAGAGTTCTCAAAAATGTCCAAAAGCTGAGGGCGCTTGCGACGGCCACGCCGACGTGCGAACGTCCTCCGTCGTTCCTTAAAATCCTTTTGCAGCGAATGACGAATGACTGCGTTGGCAATCATCATCATCATCATCATCATCATCATCATCACGTGACAACATATCCCCCCCAAATGCGGAGTGTGTTCCCAACGGCCACTTTAACAAGAATTTGGAAAAATGGATGAAAGCTTCTGAGAAAATGGGGCTTTTGGTTTTTGTGCGCACTCGGTTCCAAAACGCCTTCAAACCGGAAGATGGATTCGAGGAGATATGTTGAGAAAAATCTTTCTTTTCTCTTCTCCGATTGGCTGACAAGTTCCAGTTCCAAATATACACCAATCGGCCCGTATCCGTGACTCGTATGAATTGATTTTCCAAAGGACAATTAGTAGGCTACGTCTTTACCGTTATTGATCAACTCGTATGGAAACGAGCGCCATGTGGGGGTTTGCCGCCCGCTCCTACTCTTGTTGAACTTGACTTCATAAAGAAACGAGCCCAACGGCGAGAACGTCAGGGAGGCAGTCTTACGTTTGTAGCTGAAGTCAGACATCCGCCGAGGTCTCCCGGCGCCGAGGAGGCGTTTTTGCCCTCGGCGCGGACCAGCAGGTCCATCTCCGACTCGGTCAGGAAGTCGGCCATGCCCGCGCGGCTCCTGCGGGCTCGCTTCCTGGACGCGGGGGTCAGCATCTCGCAGTCGTCGTCCTCGTCGTCCTCCTCGTCGGCGACGGGCGCGAGGGCGGGCGCGGCGCCGGCCAGGCGGCCTTCCGCGGCGTCGTTCATGAGGTAGAACCACGGCCAGGAGCTCGGGTTGGACTCCGCGCCGTGCGGGGGAAACTTCAGCTCCTGACGGACGCAGGAAACGCTCTCAGGCCCGATTTACAAACATCCCAAATAGCGCCTGCGCTAAACTGCGTGTTGAGTCCACACACGACATCTACTACATGAAATCTACAAAAGCCGGCAGCGCGCCGGGCGACGCAGCTGACTGCGACATGTTTATAAAAAAATAAAAAAAATTACATTCGGCGACACTTCCTCGCGCACTGAGCGACTGGGCAGCGCATCTACCGATGCACTATCACAGAAAAGTATGCGACCAAGTATTGGATTTACAAGCGCCACATAACTTACTGGACTGTGTATTTGAACCACAAAAACATGGCGTGATTGGCAAGAAAGAAGCTGATGCCCACTACGAAACAGAGAAAATGGGTGAGAAAAAGGAGAGCGCGGATATTGTGAGGGGCAGTTGATCATGACCGATCGGGCCATTCCCTCCCTGCGCTCGTGCGTTTCTCCCACAGGAACACATGGAACAGGAAACGTGCTTCAGCATGACTGTAAAACAATGCAATACACGTATTGCATCGGTACGACTCGGCGGTGGCCGCCGGCTGGCTCTCGTTGACACTTCAAACCCGGAAACCTAATTTGCGTGGGGAAAGCTCGTGAGCATTTTGATTGGCTGACACGTCCGTGACGCTGCGACCAAGATTGTAGCAAATGAAAACAATCAGAATAACTCAAATTCCAAAAACATTTTCCTAAGCAACGTCAAATAAATACGTTAACTAAAATGACATTTTACGTTTGCATAATGAAAGCGAAAATGTCCTTTGTTTTTGTCTCGGTCTCAATTGATTGCCCAAAAAAAGTGAATTGTAGTTCACGAACTGCGCACGTCGCGTAGCAGCGACGTCGTCGGGCAGCGCAGTCATACTGACGGCTCCCCAGACCGAGCGCAAGTTTTGCTCCGAAGCTAACTCTCACGTCCTAGTTGTTTTTGTTGCTAACGGAAAGCGCTAAGACGGCTACGGACGAGCTAGCGCCTTCGCAGAACCTGTGCGGCGGGTATTCAGAGGAGAAGTTTGTGTCGCTGACACAGCAGGTGATTGAACTACTCCCTCCTTGTGTGGCCCAGCACGATCAGCAGAAATATCGCGGTATCACAATGACGGCTCGAAATGGTCTTATTTTGAAGGATTTGGGTAAATAAAAACGTTTTCCATCGAACATTTGCTACGTTAATAAAACGTCTACCATGCAAAATTCAAACAAATCTCTAAATAACTAAACAAAATGCTGTTTTTAGAAGTGACCCACGGGGGCTGATGTTGGTGATCCCCGCTCTTCATAGTTTATTCAACCTTTATTTATTTGAAAAATCTCTTTTCCAAAGTGTGGACCGACAACAAACACAGAAAAACAGGTTTGACAATACAAGCTAAAAACTGTTTGACTTGGCAAAACCCAGACAACGCAATGAAACACGGACGGCCTGACGAAAGTGTTCAACGAGACCAGATGGTGTCAATGTCAACTGCTGAACGTATTCGCCTCTTGGCTACAGTTACGAGCATGTGGCGGCTCAGCGGGTACGAGGGGAGCAGACCCGAGAAGAAAACGCGCCAACGTCGCCTGGGCAAGTCCGAGCGTGCTACTCGTGCGTAAAGGACGCTTCAAACTGCAGTCGTGCTAAAATAACATCCGTCTGCCATACCGTTTCTCCTCACGAGGGCCGTGCTGGCGCCTATCCCAGGTACACCCTCAACTGGTCGCCAGCCAATCGCAGGGCACGTCGGCATTCACATTCACACCTACGGGCAATTTAGTGTCTTCAAATCAACCCGGCACGGATGTTTTTAGGGTGTGGGAGGAAAGCCTGTGCGAACTCCACACGGGCGAGACCGGATTTGAACCCGCAACCTCAGAACCGTGAGGGGGATTTGCTAACCGGTCGACCGCTGTGCCACTGCTAAAAATAATTTTAAAAAAAATCGAAAATACAAAAACTAATGTAACTATTTTCAGCAAGTACAAAAAGCTCATCACCGCTATTGGAAAGTTTGGAAACAAGAGACTTTTGGAAAACACGGTAGACCTTCAAAAGCGTAAGGCCTTTCATCCGAGTAGAAATAGACTCAACAAATTGCGTCGGACACGGCGGTGGGTCAGCAGATCAGCTTCCGCCTCGGTGCCCCGTTCTCAATTGCGGTGGCCTCACCTTGTACCTCCTCTTCAGGTTGTCCCACTTCTTGGCCAGCTGCTCGGTGCTCAGCTTGCCCTGCAGACCCAGCTCGTCAAGCACGGCCCTGCCGAGACACGTCGCAAACGTTGGCGGGCGTTTCCCGAGCTAGATTTTGCATCTTCTCAGAATTGTGAGGCGGCTCATGCAACCGCCTAGATGCAAATGTAGCTAAAAAGGGTCTTTTGCGGCATCCGCTGAAGAGGACTCGCCAACTTCTGGCTTCCTGTCCTCTTCCTCTTTCCTGTCGATGATGTCATTTCAGATTCCGTCCCACACACGCTTCCGGTCCGTCCACAGTTTCTGACCGGCCCTCGCAGTGTTCAGAAACTCAAAATAAATGATTCTGATGTGCACGCATGAGGACGAGCAAGTGCTAGAACTTACATCTGCAGTGTTACCAACTCGCTGTATTCACCCATAGTACGACCTGAACGGTGGCCCGGGGGGGGGCCACTACGCCGCAGTCTCGGGGATCCACCTACATATAGACGTTCGTTTCCAAGTCACCGAAAACTTTCACCTGCCCAAAAAATGACCCCAAACTGCATTTTCAATGTCGGTCTGAAATACTTTTATCATCGCGACATCCTGTCCGAGACGGGATGTTGTGATGACACAGGAAAAAACGGCGACCGGCGCCACCTGACCGGATCAACGAGCGCGCATTCGGGTTACCCTCAAGACGACAGCCGAAGCCAACGCCGCCATAGCCTCATACGCTCAACGTTCATATGAGCAGCGGCGGGACCACGGAATGGCGGCGAGGAACAAAGGCAGCGGCACGAAGTCAAACTTCATCTGCACGTTGTTAATTAAGTCCAACAAGCTGCAGACAACAACCGGATGCTAATGAAGACTTTAGTCATCATAAAAGGAAGGCAACGCGCGCCGACCCACACCGTGACCCTTTACGGCACTGTCGTAATATTTGTCGCATTTGTGGCGCAAAACCGCATACGGCCGGCGTGGGTGGATCGTCGGTATCGTAATATCCATCCATTTCCTTTACCGCTTCTCCTCACGTGGGTCGCGGGCTGCCGGAGCCTATCTCCGCTATCTTCGGTACACCCCGAACCGGTCGCCGGCCAATCATTATTGCAAATGATTTGTTTCTGTAGCGGTATTTATTTATTTCACGGCTATCCCATCGGGAGCCGTCATCTCTTTTTCAAGAGGGGGCTTTCAACAGATACAGATAGTCACCAAAATACAAAAATAATCATTTCAAATCATAACGCGCACACACACTCACACTCACACCTATACACCCAAACACACACACACACACACAATGCTCCCCTAAGCTTACCCTCAATTTGGATGTTCACATATATTCATCATATAATATACATCGTCTGCACAACATCAAGACAAAGCATTGCTAAGTCAATATTTGGGAATTGATTTAGTCATTTGTGCAACTGCAATGCCTTGATTTCAGTCGGATTAGTACAGAGTCATCGCCGTGAATGCAATTGTACTCCTAATTTCTTCAAGGCGCTTCAATAATACGACAATCCCGAACCAGTGCAGCCTGAGGAGACTCGCACAAATGCCAACAGAGGTCGGCCGAGCTCGGATCGGCGAACGCGAGTCGGTGGTTTGTGCTGAAAACGTCAGCACACTTAAGGAATGTTAGAAATGTTGTCGACTACTTTTTGTCGTGTAATGTGGCCACCTTCGAAGAATGTAATTAAAGCGCCGAGTCCCAAGCGAGCGCGTGACCTCACCTCCACGCCAGCTTGGCCGAGTGTTTCCTGCCAGTGAAGATGGCCTCGTTGGCGGCGCGAACCTTGATGAGGCGCTCCGTCTCCGCTTCGGACACTGGCGACGCAAAAGAAGGCCATATCATCATCGCAACATACTCGACGTCATCAAGTGTGCGCGCGTTGAGATGACGTCGCGCACCAATGTTGGAAATAGGGACGTCCCGATCACCCGATCGGCGAGTCACCCGCTTTCGAGTATTTGCCGATAACGAGTTCCGATCCGATACCTCGGCAATTCATTTCAAAAGAAAAGAAAAAAACAAACGAGCGCTTCCAAAGTTGCACAACTGTAATCATTGGATTGAGCGGGGCTTGATTGGTCGTGCCTGGAGCGCGAGGCACAGAAAAGCCACCACAGAGCTAAAAAAAAATAGGCCGTACATCCAAATGATCACATGGTATGCAGAGGTGCAACCATTCATTGACAACTCATCGATTATCAAATCAATCAACAACTATCTTGAACATCGAGTCATTGTTAGGAGAGACCTTATTTAACTTCAATCATCGTCTCAGAGTTTCAGTCTCGGAGCAGTAACTATTCTCTGATTTCTGTCTTCCGCCATGAAAGCGGACTGATTGTCGACATGTTGAATTAAAAATAAGACATTTAGAAACATGTGCTTTGACTTTGGAAACCGGTGATCAACATTTTTGCCAATTTTCTGACAGATGTTACGAATCAGAATCCATTTCTGTTTGTGCATTTCCTGCACTGTCAATTTGAAACCATGTCCTGTTTTTAAAGTTGAAGTTTGAAATAGATTGTTTTAATCCAATTCATCCAAAAATAACTCCACAGATGAATCCGTTTTTCAAATCATCGGTAGTTGCAGCCCTGATCTTCCAGTTGATGTTTACGTCACACTGCAATAATAACGCACTGCTCGAAATGCGACTTTTGGTCAATTCAAAAATCCGATCTTCTTCACTCGATGCTGCGGCTGAAAACTATGGAATCGCTCCCGATTTTCCATCACGTGATCGGATCGTGACAACCCTCGTGATAAAGTTTAGAACGTCGCAGCGCACGTGACGACGCGATCGCATCTCACGCACAATGATGTCATTGCAACACGTGTGATGTCATCGCATCCGACATGGCGCCGTTGACGACATCGTCACGCGTCGTTGCGCGCTGCGTCCGCCTACTTTTGTAGGAGCACTCGCCCATCCTCCTCCAGCCCACGGGCGGGCCTTCGGCGGGCGCGGCGGCACCGTCGGCGGCGGCGCCCGAGTCCTCCATCTCGGTCTTGATGAGGAACTCCAGGATGTCGTCGTTGTTGTCGTTCGGCGCGCCGAGCACCATGTGACTGTTGTACAGGCGACCGTGCATGGCGTCGTCCATCATCCGGAACCACGGCCACGACTCGGCCACGCCCTCCGGCTGCTCCTGACCTGCTGATTGGTAGGGCTGCTTAAGGTCCTGGCCCGCAACACACACACACACACACACACACAGAGAGCGAGGTGACGCTGGTGTTAGTTGATGATCCCGATCACGAAGAGCCCCATCGTGAAGATCCCGATCATTAGGAACCTACCTTGTATTTGGAGCGCAGATTGTCCCACTTCTTGGCGATCTGCTCGGCTGTCAGCTTCCCCTGCAGGTCCAAAGCCCTCAGGATGGTGCTGGACAAGCAAAAGTAGCTTATTAACTTACACTAACTGTATATAGCGGCCTATATAAAGGGCTGCGGAGAAGAAGAACAAATACAAATATTCGGCTAAGTCGACCCGTGCCGCCCGGAACCATGTTTGGTTACTGTCCATGTTTTCGCACGGACATTTGCTGCAGATGCACACTACATCGTGGCACGACAGTGGAGCTGCTACGGGGCGCCGGCGTGTCTCGTCTTCAGATCTATGATTGGGAACTCGGGACCACAGCTGGAATACGCCGCTGTAAACGGAGGACATCCGAGGTTTGGAATCATTTGAAACCAAAACGGACGAAAATGAAGTGACTGCAATTCTTGCAAAGGTGGCGATGGCCTCACACGCCAGCTCGGGAAAGACAACATTCACATGCGTGTTGACGAGCTTTGCGGCGTACTAAGCTAATGTGCCGTTGTTGTTGTTTTAAAGGTCCCATATTTTACCAAATCAGTTTTTTCTAGTATTTGGGGTGTAATATTGTCTCGATGGTGCCTTAGTAAACGTGAAATACGAATTGAAATCGTCCGCGCATTCCTGAGTGCCAGACGCTTTTCTGCCATCCATTTTCTGAGCCGCTTCTCCTCACGCGGGTCGCGGGCGTGCCGGAGCCTATCCCAGCTGTCATCGGGCAGGAGGCGGGGTACACCCTCAACTGGTTGCCAGCCAATCGCAGGGCACATAGAAACAAACAACCATTCGCACTCACAGTCACGCCTACGGGCAATTTAGAGTTTTCAATTAACGTGCATGTTTTTGGGATGTGGGAGGAAAGCGGAGTGCCTGGAGAAAACCCACGCAAGCACGGGGAGAACATGCAAACTCCACACAGGGATTGAACCCGGGTCCTCAGAACTGTGAGGCTGACGCTCTAACCGGTCGGCCACCGTGCCGCCAGGCCTCAAATCAGCTCATTGGAATTCACTTGCGAAGCTCTCCGAGCGGAACAAACACGGAGGCAACCAATCAGAGGAAAGTGGGCGGTCTTAGCCAAATATGGACAAAGCGGATCCAAAACGAGCTCAAACAGAAGTAGCTGTCAGAGGGACCTTTCTGGACACTCGGATTTGATTTTTTCAAATGAAATGGACACTTTTATATTAAGTCCAGGAAGGAGAGTCACTCTGTGGCGGTTGTACTAGACAGAATACGGGACCTTTAATACTTGTTAGCCAATGTAATATACCCTACAATCACAATAATTTGAAGTTACAAAATATCTCCAAACGTTCAATCGATTCTCAAAATAGTTGTTGATAGATTTGATAATTGATGAATCGATTCGTTGTTGCACCTCTATTCTGTGTGTGTGTACCTCCAGGCCATCTTGGCGGAGTTCCTCTTTCCGGTGAAGAGAAGCTCGTTGGAGGCTCTGAACTCGATGAGCCTCCTGACGTCATCCTCGCTCACTGCGGAGGTCAAAGTTGAAAGTTGAGCAGCGGGCGGGTCAGGAAGGACAGAAAGTTTGCCTCTTACTTTTGTACGAGTTGTCCGTGAAGTGGGCCAGCGGGTTGGGGCTGCACGACTCCATCGTCGTTGTGGACGTCCGCTAAGTGCTAAATGCTAACTAGCCGCTTTGTTTCGGCTGCTCGGTCCGTCCATCATTGAGCGTCGTTCGGAGCGCCTCGGCCGAACCTCGCTCCCTCGCTCCCTCCTTCCCTCCTTCCTTCGTTCCTTCCCTCCTTCCTTCCTGGCGCGCTGCTAGCCCGTTAAATTGGCTAGCAACCGGAAGTGTGAGTGGACCGCCGGTGATTGACAGCTGCTGTGTGTGTGTGTGTGTGTGTGTCTGTGTATCGGACGTCCTTCGAGCAGTCGAGGCAGCGGAGTGGACCCGCACGGGCGAACCGGACCGAACCGGAGCTGTGAGCGCCGGTAGCTGCGACTGCGAGTAGCGCTCGATTAGCCGCCGCCGAGGAGGCCCGCCGTCACGTGACCGGCGCTTGAGCGGAGCGGGCACTCACGCGTTGATAGGCTGTCGCCGTCGTGACGTCATAGATGGGAAAAAACGATATCCTTTAACACAAATGTAGGCCAGTAATGGATATCTGTTCCGAAATTTTTCAAAATGAAGTCTCACGGATCGCTTTTTATGTAACATAAACAGTTTGTGTGCTTGTTTTTTTTTTGGGGTCCTTTATTTCCATCCATCCATTATCTGAGCCGCTTCTCCTCGCAAGGTTCGCGGTAGCGCGGGAGCCTATCCCAGCTAACATCGGTCAGGAGGCGGGCTACACCCTGAACCGGTTGCCAGCCAATCGCAGGGCACACATAAACAAACAACCATTCGCACTCACATTCACACCTACGGGCAATTTCGAGTTTTCAATTAACGTGCATGTTTTTGGGATGTGCCCGGAGAAAAGCCACGCAGGCACGGGGAGAACATGCAAACGCCACACAGGCGGGGCCGGGGATCGAACTCCGGTCCCCAGAAGTGTGAGGCGGACGCTCTAACCGGTCGTTCACCGTGCCGCTCCTTTATTTCCTTTCATTTAAATGTCATTCATTGTCATTGGGTTATTCGATAACATTGTGAATTGTACGGCAAAAAACGTGTACGCTCAAAACCGGAATGACTGATATTTGTCAACAGCTCACATCCCACAAATGCATCTTAACGTATTCATATTGCTCAAATATAGTGAAGCGCCACCTATTCACAAATTTATTTGGGAATCTCAGTTATTCATTGAAAAACTCATCCGGTCCCGTCTCCGATGACAGTATTGCTTTGACAATGTCGAAGTGAGGTGAGGATCTTCATGTCGTGGGGAACATTGTAATATCATGTACATGTCCGGTGCCTTGACATACAAGGAACCCGACTCACAAGGTTTTTGAGATACAAGCCGTCGTCGGGCAAATATTTGGCTTTGACTTGTGTGCCAGTGCCACTCCGAGCCGAAGTCGACTGGAAAAGTGTCACTGACGTAATCAACAGCGTAACGTCCTTGTCCTGTCCTGTCCTGTCCTGTCTTGTCCTGTCCTTCCCTCACAGGGTGTAGCACGACTGCCCCATGCAACACTCATATCTGATGTGTCATTGTTCGAGATATACAAGGATTTACTTTTCTCATCTCGTTTACAGTTAGTGCTTTTTTTGTCTTTTGTCTTTGTTGTGTTCGACTGATAAGACTCTGATTCGCAATACATATTCATTATAATACTAAGAAACCACAGCGGCAGCTTAAACACTCCACCGTGACACGGTAAAAGTGTTCCGGCGTCAAAGGAATACAGTTCCGGTGCGTACCCTTCACAATAAAAGGCTGCATGCTTAAAACGGGAAGTCAAGTTCAAACTGTTTGATGTGATTAAACAGTTCCAAATAACAATTTGAACAATGGTATATTTAACTTTCAGCTGAAACATTCATGAATGAATGAATATTAAGTCAATTGGGTTCGTTCCACACACATTTGATATTGATACTGGTTATAAAGCACCCCGCGTCAAATGCTCCTTTTAGTCGAAAATGGATGTTCATCGTTTGGACACGCTTTATTCAAACCATGCAAACTTTTTCTACCCACCCCCTAAAAGAATCGGAATCAAAATCGAAATAAGGAACCGGAATCGGGACCAGAATTGCTCCAGTTCAAACGATGCCCAACGCTGCTAAATATTCTTCGCCAAATGTTCATGTTATCAAGTGTGAGAGCAGCAACAAGTATTTTTCGGGGACATCGCCATCTCGCGAGGTTTCTTAGGGAACATTCAAGAAACCTCGGCGGCAAGGGTTTTGTGTGACCACACGAGATTGCGAGATCGCAGGCGGAACGGAATCTTGATGCGTGTGTCGAGATTCTCGGCGCACACCGCGCGCAACATGAAGGCAAATGTTAAATGTCACATTTATGTGCGAGGTCTGTCACATTTGCAAAAGGCTTCCGGGCCTAACTGGACAGGAGTTTTCGGCCAATTTTTGGCTTTGACTCACGAGCGCCGACTCGAGCTAGGAGCGGCGCGCGCGATTGTTCAAAACGAGACTCGAGGCCGTTTTACCGCCAGTCGGGAGTCGCGACGGAGCCGACTCGAGGGCCGGCGCAATTCACGAAATACAGGATTTGCAGAGGACCTTTGCCCCCGCGTGGCCCATAATTCCCGAGATTCCCGAGATCCACTTTCACCTTATTGTCCCCACAAATAGGATGTATTTACTCTAAATATCGTATCTTTGTTCAGCTATTTATGCCTGCGACGTATTGCGACAGGCGGAAGAATTGACGTTGTTCCCCTCGACGCGTTCCCCCGTGTGTGGCACTAATGTCAAATATGCGCTCGCTCGGCTCAGGAAAAAGTGGCGAAGCGAAGCATTTTCGAGAGCTCATCAGCATCTTCCAGCAGCGCGTCCATCTTGTGGTGCGTTCACGCTCCGTCGGCGGCATCTCGTTGCACTAAATCACACCGGAACAGACCTGCCCCACCTTTCAAAGTAAGTCGACTGAAACCAAATGAGTGGACAAAAGAGGTTTTTTTTAATACAAGATGTATTCTTATTTTAGGATTTGTTTAGTTGCGAATGGTTAAGACGCAAAGCTGCTGGGTGAAGTTGTAGCGTGAAAGGGCAACGGAAGCGATGCTGGAGCAATTGCACTTGACCAATCATCAGCCGTCGTCGGAACATCAAAACCGCACAGAGCAAAACGAGATCGCGTCGATTACGTCAAAGATCTCGTCAGGTAAGCTTTTGATGTTTTGCTTCATTTTGTCAAATCGTTTGAAAGGGCGCTGCACGCATTTGATTAATGTCGTCTAATCAATAGCAATGCACAGCAAGCGGGGGGGGGGGGGGGCGCTATTGTCCTTATTCTATGATGATGATGATGATGACGACGACGACGACGACAACGGCTAACAACGATATTTATGATATCCAGTCACACACACGCGCGCCATCTTTGTCACTGTCACTTAATTGGCAACAGTGTCAGCATGCTGGCCAGGAAGGGCGCGCTGCCGGACGGCTTCCTGCTGACGCGCCTGGCAGAGGAGCGCGACCGGCCCAACCGGAACCTCCCCCGGTGCCAGCGGGCGCGCTTCATCACCAAGACCGGCTCGTGCAACGTGGCCCACAAGAACATCCGGGAGCAGGTCAGCCAATCGGTGACAACGAATGTGTGCGCGGGCAGCTGTCATGGCGCCGTCTGAAGCCACGCGGGATCATTGTCTTCATATCATTGGGTTGCGAAAAGGGGGGAAAAAAGAATTCTAAACGAGCGATTTGGATTGAAGATTTTCCAAAAGTTCTGGATCATTTCACATTTTCGCCATTCGTAGGGAAGGCCCACTGAAGTCCATTGGAGTTTGAGGTTTGAGGTTTGACAACCCTAAAAATCCCGAGTTGCCCTTCAAACTCTGCGGTTACAAGTGCATAAAGGATCGGAATTACGGTACAGACAAATTCCTCCATATTCCTTCAGATCTCAGAAATCAGGCGGTTTATTTTGAATGCAAAATGGCCGCCTCATCACAGATCGAGTGACATTCGCACCAAAGAGGCACAAAAAGAGAGAAAAAAGCAACTCTTTCCACACTAAGATGCATTTGTGTTCATTTTCATGGGAAAGGCAAATTCAGCACTAAGAGAGAAATCCCATCCATCCCAAAATATCACCAGCGTGTTGCAAATCTTCAAACTTCATTTGGGACGCCTGACGCTAAAGACATTGCGGCATCCATCCATTTTCGCCCGTCCAAGCGCTCGTCGGGCAGGAGGCGGGGTACGCCCTCGACGGGTTGCCGGCCAGTCGCGGGGCACGCGTAAAACAAACAGCCAAACACACTCACATGCGCGCCTACGGGCAATTTCGAGGTTTCAATTCATTTGGGATGCGGGAGGCAAGCGGAGAGCCCGGAGAAAAGCCACGCAGGCGCGGGGAGAACACGCAAACTGGGATTTGAACCCCGGCCCTCAGAACCGTGAGGCTGACGCTCTCACCGGCCTTCCGCCGTGTGCCATTCAAAGTTTGAAAAATCTAACTTTAGAATCTGTTTTCTTTGGAAACAACGAGCAGTTCACATTGGTGGGAGGACGCCACCAGTGGGTGGCAGCATTGCACCAGCGCAAACATTATTCGGGTTTCTTTTGAAACTCCGCAATACCGACGAGTGCAATTGTTTCCTAGAAAAAAACGGTCAAATAACAAATGTTGTGTGTTTTCTGTCGAGCTGGAACAGATGGATGGAATGAAAAGATTTGAGATACGAGCGTCATCGCGAAACGAATTCAGCTCGTATCTCAGGGCGGCACTCTATTTTACAAGGGAAAACGAAGTCACGCCAGCCGACGCAATAGCGGATATCCGGAATAATTGCAGTGCGGGAGCATTTCGTTGTTGCGCCCGGCACGCTACGTCGCCGGCACGGATCGCAGGACGAAGATATTTGACCGGCATTTCTCAGGCAAAGGGTTCCATCGAGCGGATTCTACATAAGGATGATGAACAAAGTCGTATTTTTGAAAGCGAAAGCGAGAACGTTTGATATGTAATGTCTCATGTTGCAAATGGGCATATACGAGGCCATCGGGACACGCCCGCGGGCATCGGTTGGCATCGTTGGAGACATTCGGGTGACGTTTTGTGACATTAAGCAACGTTAAGCTTTTCGGCATAAAGCGCCGACTGTCCCGACACGGGATAGAAACAAAACAGAATCAGGTCACACGGTTTGTCTTTGGAAATCCTCAAAGTCTGAAATCCGGATTAGACTTCCTATTTTCAGCAATTGGGCGGTGCGCGTTGTACTGCAGAAATGATGGAAAATCCAATTCGATCATCTCTCACACTCATCTGGAATCGGCGCGTTCGCGGGTCTGCGGCGTTGACGCGTCGACGCGCTGCGTGCGCCGCAGGGTCGCTTCCTGCAGGACGTCTTCACCACCATGGTGGACCTGAAGTGGCAGCACTCCCTCCTGATCTTCACCTCGGCCTTCCTGTGCTCCTGGATGCTGTTCGCCATGGTCTGGTGGCTGCTGGCCTTCGCCCACGGAGATCTGGAGCCTCGGCGCCGGGCCGTCGTTCCCTGCGTCACCGCCATCAACTCCTTCACCTCCGCCTTCCTCTTCTCCATCGAAGTCCAGGTCGGACCTTCTCCGTCTTCTTGCCGAGGCGTTTAGCGGCTTTAGCGTCTTCAAGATAGTCACCGCTAGAGGGGCCACAACGAATGGATACCAAATCGCTCGACGACTATTTTGATAACCGAGGAAAAGTATAGAAAACCCGGTTAGCTTCCGATCGTCCAAACGCTCGGAATTTCAGTCTCCCAACGGGAAATATTCTGCGATTTCGGATTATCTTTGTGCTTTTTTTCCAAGTAAGACATTTGCAAACACCTGCTTTTGCTTTCGATCGGCAAAAATGTTACGGACCAAACCGAGAACCGAATCATCCATCATCAATTTATGGGAAAGAGGCAAATAGGTTGACTCGCAGCCGCAGCATGAATTGTGTGTAATTGACCTGCAGTTGAAGGCTGCTTCGTACGGAGCCCCCCCCCCCTGGTGCCAAGGTATGACAAAAATCCAATTCGTTGATAATCCGTTCCCTCAGTTCCCTAGCAAATGTCTGGGGCTCCGTAGACCTACGTCTATCTGTCAAGTGAAGTCAATTCTATATTTGCATGTTATGTTCTTCCTCGTGGGAATTCCGTGTCTCAATTGTCATGTCGTGATATAGCCTACATCCCATTTCTTTCTCAACTGAAAGGCAATATTGCTGTAGTTCGAGGGGGTTGATCGTGATATAGCAGTACTAGCAGGACCGGCTACAATTAGCCTGCGTGTTTCACGCAAAACACAGTACTAAACTGAGGGAACGGATTATCAATGAATTGGATTTTTCTCTTACCTTGGCACCGGGGGGGGGGGCTCCGTACGAAGCAGCCTTCGGCGTGAATATTCGACCGGTAGCCTTCCGTTCGCATGAGCCGAGAAGTCCAAAAAGTTAACGAGTACGTCACACTCTCCCGTCTCATGTTGCGCACTTCTTCTTTGGTTTGGTTTGTATAATCACTAAACAATACCAAATCAACAAAAAATATCGGTAAATAAACGGCAATCGGGAAAAAAGAAATACTCTGTAACAAACCAATGCAAAGACATTTTTTATCCGATGAGTCCATTCATCGATGGAATAATCGAGAGAATTATTCATTCTAAAATATGTGTGCTAAGCTAGCATCCAAACGTTAATCATTAGCATCCATCAGCCAGCCACTAACAGTTAAGAGCTTCTCATTAGCATCTGTGAGATAATATCGTATCCTTATACTAGTTATTAGCATCTGTGAACCAGTCACTAGCATCCTGATACTAGTCTTAAGCATATATGCGCTTATGTAGCATCCCCAAGATAGTCACTGAGCTAGTTAAGCATTGCTAAGATAGTGGTTAGCATCTCTGAATATGTCACTAGCATCCCAACACCAGCCGTGAACATGCGTGAGGTCATCTAGCGTCGCTCAGGTCGTCATTAGTGTTTCTGAACCGGGAGTCACGGAGTCATTCGTTCATGCTCATCACTAGCACCCCTACGCTAGTCATTAGCATGAGCATAAGAATAATACTATTAGGAATATCATTTGATTTTAGGAATGCTACATTAGCTCACATATGCTAATGACCAGTATTGACGAGCTCAGTGAGGCTAGCAACTATCTTAGGGACGCTAAACTCGCTCATAGATGATAATGACGTACTTAGGAATACAGTGACTTGCTGACGTATGCTAACGAGTAGCTTAGTGATGGTAAATTAGCGTGCTAAGGCTACGGTTTACGTGTCCAGGTGACCATCGGTTTTGGCGGGCGTATGGTGACGGAGGAGTGCCCGGCCGCCATCGTGGTTTTGATCGTGCAGAACATCCTGGGCCTGATCATTAACGCGGTGATGCTGGGTTGCGTCTTCATGAAGACGGCGCAGGCCAACCGGCGGGCCGAGACGCTCATCTTCTCCCGCCACGCCGTGGTGGCCCCCCGCAACGGCCGGCCCACCTTCATGTTCAGGGTGGGCGACCTGAGGAAGAGCATGATCATCTCGGCCACCGTGCAGCTGCAGGTGAGACCTTCGGCGAACGGCGAACGGGTTAGGGTTAGGGTTAGGGTTAGTAATTTTATAGATATCCTTGAACTAACATGTGATGAATATAGATGGTTTACCTCCCACCGGCGTCCTCTTTTTGTGTTTTTCGGGAAACGATGCATCCACACAGCTTGTCCGGCCGTCGCACAACACAAACACAACAAACCGCTTTGACACAAATCGAGCGAAATCCACGTCAAATGGCCCGAAACTGTCCAAGGCTAATGCAAGGCCACGCATGGCGTCCTTGAACTATGGAGCATGGGTTTACCCAACGCAGAGCAAGTTCGCTCAGCTCAGAGCGTCCAGACTTGACTAAAAGTACTTACTTAGGCTCCCGATACTATTCGTTCGCATCCTAAGGCTACAATATGTAGTCATTAGCATCTCAGAGCTAGCCATCAATACCCACGAGCTAGTCATTAGCATCCAAGTGCTCAGCTCACGCTTGCTATGACTAGCTCCGAGATGCTAAAGATGCTGATGACTAGCTCATGGGCGCTCATCACTAGCTTTTGGATGCTAGAGACTAGCTCACTGATGCTAATGTCTAGTTTAGGAATGCCAAATTCGCTTACAGAAGCTAATGACTGGCTTAAGCATGCTAAACTACCTCATGGATGCTAATGACGAGCTTAGAGAGCTCGACTATCCCCTGGATCAGTGATTCCTAACCAGTGTGCCGTGGCACATTAGTGTGCTATGAGCGATCTTCAGGTGTGACATGGGAAATCATCAAATGTTACTGTACTGAACTGCTCAAAACACGATGGATTTACAAGAAATCATGTATCTTTGTTCCTCTATTTGATGGCGGGAAGTACATCGAGTCATTCATGTGTATCTACTCTTTGTGACATTTTTGTTTGTTGCTGTGCTGCGAGATTTTCCAATTGTAAAATATGTGCCTTCGCTCCATAAAATCACTGCCCTAGATGCTAATCACTAGCTCTTGGATGCTATTGACTAGCTCGTGCTAATAAGTACCTCTTGGATGCCACGCACCAGTTTATAGATGCTAATTACATGCAAGTGGACACTTACCACTGGCTCTTGGATGCTAGTGACTAGCCCATGGATGCTAGACTAGCCGCTGAATCCCACTCACGAGCTCGTAGATGTTAATGACTAGCCTAAGGATGCTAAACTAGCTCTTTGGATGCTTATCACAAGCTCACGAATGCTCATGAGTAGCTGACTTTTGCGGTAGTCGTGTGATGCCGGCGTGCGTGTGTCACAGGTGATCCGGCGCACAGTGACATCCGAGGGCGAAGTGATCCCGGTGAGCCAGCTGGACATTCAAGTGGAAAACCCTCTGAGGAGCAATGGCATCTTCCTGGTGTCGCCGCTCATCATCAGCCACACGCTGGAGAGAGGAAGTCCACTCTACGACCTGTCCGCTCACACGCTCGCCGCCGCTGACATCGAGGTCATCGTCATCCTGGAAGGTCAAGTAGCGGCACCTAGTCGTTAAAGCTTGTAAAGAGTTGACGTGACGATCATTAGGAGTTGCCAACATGACCTCGGTAACATGGCTTTGTAGCGCAAATCACGAGTCCATCCATCCATCCGTCTTCTTACGCTTATCCGCTGTCGGGTCACCAGCAGGGAATCCCAGACTTCCCTCTCGGCAGCCGCTTCTTCCAGCTCTTCCAGGGGGATCCCCAGGCGTGCCCAGGCCAGCCGAGAGACGTAGTCACTCCGGCGTGTCCCGGGTCGTCCCTGAGGCCTCCTCCCGGTGTGACGTGCCCGGAACACCTCACCGGGGAGGAGTGCGGGATGCCCGAGCCATCTCGTCTGGCTCCTCTCGATGCCGAGGAGAAGCGGCTCGACTCTGAGCCCCTCCCGGATGACCGAGCTTCTCGCCCTATCTCTTGAGGGAGAGCCCGGAGGAAACTCATTTCGGCCATCTTGTTCTTTAGGTCACGACCCACAGCTTGTGACCATAGGGGAGGGTAGGAACAGAGATCGACCGCTAAATGGAGAATCCTTCTTCGCCACGACAGACTGATGCAGAGTCCGCATCGCCGCAGACGCTGCGGCGATCTCCTGTCGATCTGCCCTCACTTGTGAACAAGATCCCGAGATACTTGAACTCCTCCTCTCAGGGCAGGAGAAGGCACGCCCCCCTTTTCCGACTGAGGACCACGGAGCCGACAGAAGCGCATCATCTGCAAAACGCAGAGACATAATAGTGAGGTCACCGAACCAGACCGCCTCGACGCCTCGGCTCAAAATTCCGTCCACGAAGTAATCCATGCGCTGTATTTAGCTACGCGTGCATGAACAGTACGATGATTGATTGATTGATTTGAGTGAATTCCACATGGCGGGGACAGTCACGGCTTTTATGATCAATGGACATTCCCAAGCAGACCCCCTCCATAAAGGTCATGAACAGAATCGGTGACAAAGGGCAAACCTCACCGGAAACGAATTCCACTTACTGCCGCCAACGCAGACCAAACTGTGACAGCGGTCGCACGGGGACCGAACAGCCCGCGTTAGGGGTCTGGCACCCTAACGATCGTAATAATACAGTCCTAAAGATGGCGCTGGGTTTGTAGATGAACTGCTGTCATTGCGATGGTGAAAATGTTGTGAGATTGACTGCGATTGTTGCGTTGTTCAGGCGTGGTGGAGACGACGGGCATCAGCATGCAGGCGCGGACATCGTACACGCCTGAAGAGATTTTGTGGGGTCGCCGCTTCGTGTCCGTCGTGAGCGAGGAGGAAGGCCGCTACTGCGTCGACTACTCCAAGTTCGGCAACACGCTTCCCGTGCGCATGTCTTCGCTCAGCGCCAAAGAATTGGACCAGACGCGCGGCGTCCGAGAGGGCGGCGCCGCCGATCCGCAGCCGCAGGGATGGGGGCCGGTCCGGGCGGGGAGGGGAGGGTTCCGGAGGGGGGGGCGGGCCTCCGAGGGCGCCGCCTCCCGACCCTGGTACGACCCGGACGACGAGGAGGCGGAGCCGAGCGGGCCCGAGAAGGCCGTTCGGCTCGAGGTGATCGGATGCCGGACGCGCGACTGAGCGCTCGGCCCGCGCCCGCTACTTCCTTTTTGCTCCGACAGGAAGTGATACGACGAGACGCCCGAGACGCACGTTGGACAAACACACGCACGCCGCGCACGCACGCGCACAGGTCATTACACTCCAGACAACGTGAGACAAAAGACGACAAACGATTGGTTTTTGTCTTTATTGACTTCCCACCGGCAGGTCACTTGACCTCACAGCCAGGGCACGAGCGCACTCAGCAGCCAGCCAATCAGCAGCAGCGGGCCGGGTGTGGCCACGCCCACCGCACCGCTGGAGTTGCACAAGTTGTTGTTGCAGCAGCGGTACGAAAACGACGACATGGACGGAAACATCTGGGACAAGCGAGAGTTGTCGCAGTCCGTGTAGCGGATACACTGGCGCACTGTCTTGCCGCCTACACACACACACACGCGCACGCACACACACGCACGCCAGAAACATAATCAACACTTAAGAACAATTACACATTAAAAATGCATTCATATACACAGACATACACATAAAAAACAAACACATGGAACAAGCACACATACGGTCCCGTCCAAAAGAATTGGAACGGCAAGGTCAATTCCTTTGTTGTTGTTGTGTGCTGAAGACATTTGGGTTTCAGATCAAAAGATGAATATGAGACCAAAGTTCGGAATTCCAGCTTTCATTTTGTGGTATTTACATCGAGATGTTTTCAACAACTCGGGACAGAGCACCTTTTCTTTGAAGCCACCCACTTTTCGCGTGAGCAAAAGTACGGGAACATGTGACTGATGGGTGTTTCTAGTTGCTCAGGTGTTGCCTTTTAGATCCATTGATAAAACATGAGATAGTGCTTGTTTTTGGCTTTGGGTTTCACCTGTGAAAACTGCATTTGCTGTTAAGCAAACGTGAAGACCAGAGAGCTGTCTATGGGAGAAAAGCAAAGCATTTGGAAGCTGAGAGAAGAGGGAACATCCAACAGAGCGATTGCACGACCATTGGGCATAGCCAATACAACAATTTGGAACGTCTTGAAAAAGAAAGAAACTACTGGCGTACTGAGCGACGGACACGGAACAGGTCGCCCAAGCGGTTGATGACAGAAACAGCTCGTGAGAGCTGCGAAGAAACACCCGAAGGCATCACTGCCAACCTCCGCAGGGCAGGGGTGAAGGTATCGCAAGCCACTGTTCCAAGAAGACTTTCAGAGAAGAAATATACAGGCCGTATATCGGCAAAAAGAATCGGAAGGCCAGATTGGATTTTGCAAAGTAGTACAGAGAAGAGCCACAAGGTTTTATGGACTGATGAGACCGAGATGAAAACCATTTTGTCCGGCAATTTACAGAAAAATGCATCCAAACTCATCGGGAGACGCTTCAATGACCCAAAACAACAAAGGACTTCAAAAGTGGAAGGTCTGTGACTGGCCAAGTCAATCACCGGACCTTAACCCAATAGAGCGTGCATTTTCCCTCCCGAAGAGGAGACTGCAGGGAGAAACCCCCCAGATAGAAACATTCATTAACTGAAAGAGGCTGCAGCAAAGGCCTGGAAAAGCATTGCTCATGAAGAAGGTCAAGTCAGGTCAAGTCACCGGGTCGCAGGCTTGATGCTTAATCATGTCTGCTTCATGACTTTTGCTCACTTGCAAAGTGGGTGGCTTCAAACAAAAGCTGCTCCGTCCCGAGATGTTGAACACATCTCGATGTGAATACCGTGAAATAAAAGCTGGACTTCGGAACTTTTGTCTCATATTCATCTTTGCATCTGAAACCCAAAAGTCTTCAGTATGCAACAAAAACAAAGGAATTGACCTTGCCGGTCCAATACTTTTGGAGGGGACTGTAATAAACACAGCAACTCACATACATAAATACACATACTGCATATCATAAAAACCCATACGCACACGACAATCCCATAACAAACACGCACACACACGTGATGCGTAATGAGAGCCGAGGTCACGACCTTGGACGCTGAGGGTCAGGCAGGCGTCCTCGTACGTGCACTCGTGGACGTCGTCGCATCGGCCGGTGTAGTCGGAGCACCGGTAGCAGCGGAGAGCGCCACCTGCGGGACGCGCCGAAGAAACGCACGGAAAGTTGCGGGAACTTACTCGTTGGGACACGTTCGACTCGGAGAACGCGATTGCTCAGTAGACGTCTTGTTAGTCGGTGGTGACTTGCTAGGTTGCAAAGGAAACGTGTGCGCTCTACTTTTGTACATATGTAAATCAAATAATAAAAAGTAGAACTTCACCTCGCTGCACGAAGGTCATCATCGTCAGGACCAGGACCAGGACCGGGACTCGGTCTGCGCGTGGCATCATCTCCTCCTCTTCTGCTACAATCGACTCGACACGGACGCGTGAAAACACACACGCGCACGTCAAGGCGTCTTTGTCCTCGTCGTCCTCCGCGCGCGCACACACAAAGACGCACTCACATCGGGACACACAAAGGCCGATTGACAGTCGCCGTCGTGGTCGCCTCGTGCCGCCGGGTGGAAAATCGGCCCAAATGCGTCCGCCGATTATGAAAACGAACACTGAAGTCGTTTCACAGCCCAAAACAAACATTTAGGCGAGAAAGACGGACATTGTCGTCGGTTGGCCAGTCAGTTCGGCGAGTTAGTTGTTTGCATACGGTGGGAGGAATTGGGAAGCCTTTGGAATTGCAAAGATACAAATGTTAGGAGTCGGTTCAAATTCATATTTTCATTGTTAATATGCACGCGCTTCACTTCCAGAAAGTCGTCAACGAGACTCCAGCTAAAAAGCGAGCCGAAGGCCCGGTCGAGGCCGGCGGACGTCGAGCGAGGTGCGGAGAGCCGCTAGGTTTGAAAGGTCCGTCGAAGCGGTCCTTCGAAAGGAGCGAGTCTTTCGCAGTCAATGATTTCGCTTGAGACAAAGACAAACGCGGCGCACGGACACGCAGACCAACACAGGACGGGGCCGGCGGCCATCTTGGATTGACGCGTCGCCTGGCCGACACGTCGGTCAACTTCTTCACGCTCGGTTGCCTCGCGCGCGCACACGCCCAAACGCAGATACTTGAAAAGAGGAAGTGAAGATGAAGTGAGGATGTTTCAGTTTCTTTTCACGAGAAAGTCGTCGAGACACGGACGGACGGACGCCATGAAGCGATCTCCAGGTGACGGCAACATCTTTCGAGCCTTTCCTCACACACGCACGGCATTGTGTGCGCGTGTGTCAGGGGGAGGCTCCGATTTGACCACCGGGGAGCTTCAGCAGAACTTCCGAGAGATGAAAAACTCCGACGCGCATCCCAAACTTCTCTTTCACGTCTCGGACGCGCAGCGAGATGGACAACGCGGCGGCCGCGCGCATGTGGAGGTGCGTCACGCAACACACGATACGTGCTAAACACTGTGTGTGTGTGTGTGTGTAGCGTGTACATTGTGTTGAGGGTGTGTACAACGTTGGTGTATAAATCGGCACGTCGCCAGAGCGCTTTGTACGTTCGTCCCGGACGTGAGGACAAATCGCGCGGAAATGCAATGAAAACAACAAACAAGAACTTTATTGAAGGGCGCCTCCGATCAAACGACGTCGTCAGAACGCATCTGCGACGAAGCCGCGCACAATGATGACCTCTCGGAAAAGCGCTCCCGGCGGCGTCAATGGAATCGAGCCGGTGGGCGAGTTGAGCCGCCCGTGGGTCAAACCTCCAGAAGCATTCTGCCACTTTCTCCAAAGAACGATTCCGCCGTGCGAGTGTCAAGGCCGCAGGGGGCAGGAAGCCTTCGGAGCTCCGGGTCGCTTCTTCGGCCTCGCCCTTTTCCTCCATGCCAAAGGTGGCTTTCTTGGGATTCTTCGGAGAAATTTGCGGCCCGAGCGAATCTGAGAAATCTTCCGTCGCCGGAACTCGTGTCTTCTAATGGGATGGCCAAATCACGTCCCTCCGCCGTACGCGACGACCTTTGCGTCCCTATTTCTCTTTTGCCGCTCTTCTGATGGACTTTCCACTCGCGACGTGACTGGCGGCACTTCAAGGGGGTGTGTCTTTGGCTCAATTTGCCCCATCGACACCACTCGGGGGTTGCTCAGAAACTCCGGCGAGTCTTCCGCGGAGCCATTCACATGATTTTCTACATTGGAAAATCACCGACACGGCTGTTTTGTTGAGTCACTTTGATTGGCCCGCGAAGGCTTTGTGTGCGGTCGTGTGACCGCCTCGTGCATCCGATCGGTGAATTGGAGTCAAACGACACCGGCGATCGCGTCGGATCGGCACGAGGGCGCCCTACGCGGAAGTCGAAAAGTAGACGGTGCCCTCGATAACGGATAAATACAAGTCGTGTCGATGATCGATTCTTCTTCGCATAAATACTCGAGTACAAGTAAAAAGTATGGCGAATGTAAAAGTCAGTCCCATTTATCCAAAAGGTCACTTGAGTCAACGTAGCGTGACGACCCGCCTCTGCCCGCAACTCTAAAAGGCAAACATTTGGCTCCTCCAGTCGTCGTGGAATGACATTGTTTCACTTCATACTCGGATTTCTGTCGTCCCGCGTGAAAGCGGAGTCATTTTCTCAAAAAGAGAAAACATTTGCCAACATCTGGAAAAAAGGCAAGAATTTTCCGCCGGCGGCCACGGAGCAACACAGCAACGTTCTCGTAAAGCATTGACGTTCACGCATTTCTATGCGCCGTCAATGTCCTGTTCGTGAATAAACACATGAAAATGACAAAATGTTTCTTATCCCATGACGAAAAAGCGCTTCGTTGCGCAGCAGCATTATTCAAGTGCGTACAATGGTTTGATGTGCTCCTCAGGTGGCGCTGTTGAGCACCGGAACCTTCAGCCCTCGTCACGTGACGGTCGGGCGGAGCTACGCCGACTTTTCCCGCTTCCACCGCCGGCTGAAGACGGAGTTCGGAGAGGAGCTGGAGGGGGTGGAGCCACCGGGCCCGCGCCTCTGCGGGCGGGGCTTAGCGCCGCAGGAATACCTGAGCCGCGCCTTCGCCGTTTGCGGGCACTCGCCGCTTTTCGCGCAATTCCTGACGGAGCGGGAGCGCGCCGGCGCCGCGGCGCTGATGCGCGCCGGACGCTACGCGGACGCGCTGGAGCACCTCGCCGGCGTCCTCGCCGTCCACGAAAAGCTTTCGCCTTGGCAGAGGTACGCTAGCCAAATGGCCGCCATCGACACTCCACAAGACGAGCAATTGGGAAAACACAGTCGTCCCTCCCGCCACTTCATCGCACATGCTCCTGATTAGTGCCCGAGCGATTCATCGGCCGGCCGATATGAGCCATTTTCAAATCGGCAAACATTTGTTTGGAAACACATGAACAAAGATCATGACACACTTTGTTTGTATGTGCCCCGCGATTCAGGGTGTACCCCGCCTCCCGCCCGAAAATCGCTGGGGACAAGCCGAACGAAAGATGAATGACTGAATGAATGGATGAATGTTCTTATTCTTACTGTGGCCTCTGCGCGAGTGTCCGCACGTGAGCTGTGGCCTACAGCAGCCCCTTCCCAGCGTTGTCATCTGGCATTTGTGCGTTCGCGCCGCTTGCTCGTTCTTAACTCCGCTTTTGGCGGGCAACTCGAACCGGAAAAACTGATTTTCCTTTCCCCTTCGCGAATCGCAGGCAGACGTCGATGACGGCGGCGGTCCCTGCGCTGGCCGCCGCGGCCCTGTGCCACAGCGACCTGGGGCACCCCCGTGAGGCGCTGGCCGCCGCCCGCCGGGCGCTGCCCCCCGTCCGGCGCTACGGGATGCGCCGGTACCGAGCGCCTCTGCTGCGCCTCCTGGTGGACTGGGAGCACGGCGCGGGGCGACCGGCGGCCCGGCTGCAGGAGGAGCTGACGGCGGCCGAGGACGGACGGCCCGCCTCGGCGCTCTCCCTGAAGGAGGTCGTGCTCGAGGACTTGGCTGACGTGTGTCCACCAGAGGCGCCGTTCAAACTCTCCTCATTCATCAAGTCTCCTTTTCTCTTATAAGAAGGAATTCCAAATCGCTTCCAAGATCAATGTCGAGGCAGCCCCGCTCACAGCTGGGTTGCAAATTCCTCTTTGCTGGAATCATTAAGGGAGCTTTTTTGCTTTGGTTTTTGGGAAATAAAAAGAGCTCTTCACATGATCAAAACAACAACAAGAAAGCGAGGGGGCATGCTCGCCGCGAGCCGTCACTCTCTCTCTCTCTGAAGCCGAAAAACAAAGAAACAAAGAAAAAGACGCTCGTCGGGTCAGATTCGGGACATTTCCACCATCGGCTGTGGGAACAGACAACAGACGAAAGGCGAGAAAGGCCGACAGACGTCCCCGAGAAAGCAAGGTCGGAAACGTGAAGACGAGTCATCTTGCTCGTGACTCGCCTGTTTGAGGACTCGTCGGCCATCGTTGTCTTGGATTTGGGGTTTTTTGAAGGGCCGCTTCGGCGCCGTCTGGCTGCCGGGAAACTATGTCGAAGTGAGCTGCGGCGCTTCATTTTGACAAAAGTCGTGTTTTTGGGGGTGTCGCATCCAACGGACCAAGCGCATATTTGCGCTTTGTGGACCAAACCTCCACTATCGACTGAAAACTCACCATACATAGAGTGTATGTTCGTCGGCCCGTCGCCAACGTGTTGCGCTTCAGACAACGCAGAAGTAGCAACGTCTTCGGTTGACAAGGAGGAGGAAATCCATTTGGAAGTCAGGCGTCGACGAGATCCTTCGGCCAACAGACGAAATTCACGCCGCCCCGAAAAATAATCATGAAATTGCCTCTCCAGCCACTTAAGGTCGGGACAATGAAAACGCTTGAAATCCAACCAAATAAACAGCTAACATCTCAAAACCGGCGGCGGCGGCGGCAGCAAGAAAGTTTGGCAAAAAGACTCCACAGCTCACTTCGACATAGTTCCTTGTAGGGATGCAGCTAACTTTTTTTTGTTTGTTTTTTTGAATAATAATCGATTGTTCTGTTGGTTATTTTTGAATTTGTATCTATCCCTTGATTAAAAAAACATTATGATTTGAAATCTTTGCTGAAATGCACAAACATCCATTCTGATTCAGTTACTGGTTGTGAATGATTGTTCATCATTATTTTCCAAAACTAAAGCAGATATTTGCAAATATCTTGTTTTGAGGAAATGCAAACATAATCAATAATCATTTCAAGTTCCTGGGAATTACAATCTCTCAGGACCCGAAGCGGGCGACCAACATCAAGTCCGTCCTCAAAAAGGCCCAGCGGAGGACGTGCTTCCTGCGGCTTCTGAGGAAGCACGGCCTGCCGCCGGGAGCTGCTGAGGCGGTTCTACGCGGCGGTCATCGAATCGGTCCCGTGTTCTTCCATCGCAGTCTGGTTCGGCGCTGCTACGCAAAAGGACAAACCCCGACTGCGACGGACAATCCAAACCGCTGAAAGGATTGTCGGTACCCCCCTACCCGCCCTCGAGGACTTGCACGCTGCTAAAACAAGAACTAAGACGAGAGCGTGCAAAATCCTCTCGGACCCTCCGCACCCCGGTCGCCGGCTCTTCCGGCTCCTTCCCTCAGGCAGGCGCTACCGATCGACGCAAACTCGAACTAGCAGACATTCCAACGGCTTCTGCCATCTTGCATTCAACTTCTTAAACACCGAACCTCCAATTCCATTGCAACAAGCTGGCAATTTTTTGTCTCGAGTTGGTCGTCCCGTTTCCGTGGGGCCAACGACGCATTAGTCGTGCACTCGCTGTCGTTGTCTCGCCGCGCTGCACCATTTGCATATACCGGCCACTCGTGCCACAGTAGCATCTGCCCCACTTGCACGCTGACTGAGGAGTATCTGCAACATTTGCACAATCGACATTGTCCCAGACGATCGCGCCACTCGTCACTTGAAACCGCATCCGCGCCCCTCGCGGGATGGGTCATTGCGCCGGACTATTGCGATATTAGTCATTCCAACTGCTCGAAGCGCAAGAGGACTCTGCATCTTTTTGCACAATTGTCCAAAAATATAGAATCAAATCAAATATATTGTACCGGCATTACCAGACAACTAGCAGGCCTTTATTGCTCAGTGACTGTTTTTTGTCTGCAAAGTGTCGTCTGTGGTCGCAGTCGAGCGGCTCCGACTACCGGAGACAAATTCCCTCGTGTGTTTTTTGGACATACTTGGCAAATCAAGAGGATTCGGATTCGGATTCCCTCGAATGTGCCCATGATGCAACGCGGCGTGATGACACGTTTCCAAAAGATATTTGCGGCAGCACTCGCTCGACGCTGCGTTGCGTTCGTGAGTTCTTGTTTCTCCTGCGCATGCGCGGCTCGTCTTGTAGCGCATGGCTGCAACCTTTCACCTCTGCCGTACGTTCGTTTCTTTTTTGGTTGTTTTTCTTGTTCTTTCGTTCCGTCGGCGGCCTGGCAAGTCGTTCGTCGTGCTGCCAAACTTTGAGGATGTCGTCCGACTCACTCAAACTCTCCAAAAACCTCCTGCGCATGAAAGTAAGTCACGCCGAGCTAGCTTAGCCGCCGGCCTGCTAAGTGCCGCCATCGCACACGGAAACGCACCCTTTGAGCGTTTACGATGACGCCGCGTATGTGCGACGTGTGTCGTTTGTAGTTCATGCAGCGAGGTCTGGACGCCGAGACGAAGAAGCAGCTGCGAGACGACGAGAAAAGGATCATCAGTGACGAGCACTGGTACCTGGACCTGCCCGAACAACGCACGCGAGAGTAACTGACACACACACAAGACAATCAGCATTTCAAGGCTGGGCGAGAAAGCCTTCAAATGACAAAAATCCGAAAAAAAAAACAAAAAACAAAAGTCACCCTGCTTCTAGAGAAATCAACTGACAATGACCTTATAATAAATAAGCCCTAACTAACACGGAGCCTCCGAGGCGGTCACCCGCACGCCCTCGCAGCCTGGAGCTGACCTGTTAGCTTGGGCTTCAGGAGATTTGCCGAGACCATTTTGGAATATCCGCCTCGGGAAAAATCAAGAAAATTGCCATCTTTGGCCGACAGAAGCCGAGCGATGCGGAATTAGCGACATTTCAAATCAATATGGGGTGATCTCTTTTTTCATTCCAACAGGTTGTATATTCCCCGAAAATACAACTTGAAACCGATAACATTTGGTGTCGCGGTAGCAATCGGTTGGGGCACAGCGACTCCCATAAAAAAAAAAATAATAATAATAATTCCCCCCCCCCGTAGGGATAATGTGGAAATAAGTGCTTTGTCTCGGCAAAATGTCCTTTTGTCCAATCAGGTGTGTAAACACGCATCGATAAATGTTCAATCGGCCGGCCGGTGCCAGGCCGGGCGATTGTGGGAAAAAAAATCGCCCGGCACATTTGTTTGTTTTTCTTCCGTTCGAATGTTTCATGATCGTGAGAAGCCAAAACGGGAATCTCGATCTCGATTTCGATTCGAGTCGGCACGTGTGCGAGAATGACGCCGCTCTTCTCGCGTTCGGGAAGCACATACCTCGGGTCCAAGGTTTTCCGTCGCTTCCTGTCAATAACCTGCAAATGATTCTGCTTGCGACGTCCGTTTCTGAGGGAGAACTCACGTCACTATGAATTCTGAATTTTGCGCTTGAAGGAACTCCATCGTGGAAGAGAGAAGTTTCGTTCCGTTCGAGGAGCTTTTGTTCGGCCGCGTGTCCTTCGGAGGCTTCAACCCGGAAGTGGAGGTTTGACCGCCGGCCGGCGCCCACGTCGGATGTGGCGCGGGAAGCGTCACGTTGCGCTTTTGTCTCACGTGCGCAGAAGCTGATGGCGCAGATGAATCCTCGCCGGGCCCGACAGGAGGAGGCGGACGTTGAAGCCGGCCGCATGCAGACGGACGTGACGGATGAAGAGATGGCGCTCAGGTGGCTTGCCGCCGTTTTTCGGACGGGCTGCGTTGGGAGCGGGTCCGCATTTTGACGGCCAAATGTTTTCCAGGTACGAGAGTTTGGTGGGAAGCCTGAAGAAGAAGTTTGCCCGCAAGCGAGAGCGGGGCGCCATCGAAGATGGCGAAAACGACCGCCTCGACGTCAATGACAATGTGGTGGAGAAAAACACAAAGAGGAAAATGTTCTTGGAGCCTGACCATTGATGCGTGGCCTTTTGGTTTCTTTTAAAGACTTTCTTTTTTTTAGACAAAATAAGACCGAACTTTCTGTGTTGTCAAAGTAGAAGCGGTTTGGGAGAAAAGTTTTGACTTTGTTTACCGGCTTCCCATTAAAGACAGCACAAAGCGGCGTCGCGGTCTTTTATTTTGACAAGCAGACTAGAGGAAACGGTGCACGTGAAACACTCGACGGGAGCTCGCGGAATGTCGCGTGGGAACGTCAAGCAAAGTTGTTCTTGAGGAAGTCGATGAGTCCGTTGGTGGAGGCGTCGTGAGAAGAAACTTCGGCGCCGTCTCGCAGCTCCGGTTCGATCTTCTTGGCCAGCTGTTT
This sequence comes from Phyllopteryx taeniolatus, assembly GCF_024500385.1. Taxonomy (NCBI): domain Eukaryota; kingdom Metazoa; phylum Chordata; class Actinopteri; order Syngnathiformes; family Syngnathidae; genus Phyllopteryx; species Phyllopteryx taeniolatus. Next base: position 33,227,935 of record NC_084506.1, read on the forward strand.
GCCCAGCTCCACACTAGGGGGCGCACAAACACGTCACGCGTGAAAAGGCTTCCCGTGTACACGGCCGAACTTTGCCCTCGAGGCCGACTCACCCCCACTGGTCGAAGCTGTTGATGCCCCAGATGACGCCTTGGACGAAGATCTTATGCTCGTACATGGCTGAACACACCATCACCATCATCATCATCATCACCATAAATGGAATGTGTGGACAGGTTCAAAACTGTTTTTTTTTTTTTAATAAATGAACCGAAACTAAGTTTAAGACTTCTTGAAAATCAGTAAAAAAAAACCTATTTTGGGAAAAATCTGATGGCATGGGACCTTTCCGAACACCGAGACCACTTAAGGTGGACGTGACGACGTGAAGAAGCGCCAACTGTTTAAGGCGGCGCCACGGCTGCTCGACTGACCGATGAGCGCTCCCAGCGTGAAGGGCGTCTGCTTCTTGAAGACGATGGAGTTGCTGGGCTTGTTCCCCTCGAACACCTTCAAAATAAAAGTGGCGATAGACGCTCAGAAACGTCCCCAAAGGAGGGGCTGTCGCATGCGCGCGTGTGTGTGTGTGTGCGCGCGCGTTACTTTGTGAGGAAGAAGTTTGTCCAGCGCTTCCCCCGACAAGCCGGCGGCCTCCAGCTCCTGGCGAGCCTCCGCCGGGGTTTTGCCTTTCATCAGCGCTTCCGTCTGAGCCAGGAAGTTAGCGCACAGGATCTGAAAGGTCGCCATGACAACACATTGACGAAATGGCAAAAGCGCTCGGCGCGAATCCGAGCCGCGAGGCCTCGCTTTGACTCTTCACAAACGTCTTACTCGTCGTCATCTTCATCTCGAACATGGTCTGCTCAGTTCTTTCATCTGACATCTTTTTTTTGGGGGGGGGTTTCATTTCACCAAGCATTAAAAGAGTCGTGTAACATTTGGTTAAACGTGTCACTTGAAACTGGTTAGGCTGATTTATTGCAAATGAAATAAATACGAGCAGCATTCTTTTGCAACCTGCTGGCACCAGGCAGAAACCTGGTATCGCTAAAAGCAGCCCTTTTTTTACAAAAGTCAAAAAACGCCATATATGTTGAGCCATGACCAGGCGGCATTTTCGCACTACACTGCGCAACCCGTTGTTAAAAAATAAAACACACACACACACGTGTTGACTGACCAATAGTAGCAATTTGTGAAAAAGCTATGACTGACCAAATCAGGTTTCCGCCTGGCAGCAGTGATATATGAAATATTTTTGGATTAAATAATTGGTTGAATTGAATTCATTCTAAATAAAATAGAAATTTGAGAATAGATTAGAATTTGAATGATAAACCTATTCTATTTTACATTAACATCGGAAGCTTTTTTTGATTTTGTCCTCGTGACCGTCGGGCGTCTCCAAAGTCTGCTGAACTTCGTTTGCTCTGTGCGACCTGAGCCGGTTTGAACTTGATTCGCAATTTTGGTCCCCCGGCCTAACAAAGTGAAAGTCCCACAAAACTGATCTGATAACGTTCACCGTTTGTTTTGCGCGCTCACCTCCAGTAGAAGCCCACGCACGCACACACACACACAGCGTTGCCGTAGTTGCGCCGACCTTGTGATGCAGGTTGTTCCCGATGGGATTGTGAGTCTGAGCCGGGATGAGGAAGTCACACGGAATCATGCGGGTGCCTGCAAAGCAAAACAACACAAAGATTTGAACGGCATCAGCATTTGTTCTCGGACTTGCCACTGTGTTGCTAGCTGCTTAGCGTGCTAACTTCAGGGTAGGCTAGCATAAAGCTGCAGACTTTTTGTTTTGAGCACTACAGAAGTGAAGAAACTCCACAAGAACAATCACGTATGTGCGTGCGTTTATGGAGCTGGTGGAAGTCTGCTTCACACACACGAATGTAGAGTAAGCGCACACAGGACCGTTGAAAAGTTTGGGGGTCACTTGGAAATGTCATTTGAAAAGAAAAGCAGCACTCAATTCACAGTGAGACGCGAAGCGTGCCAGCGAGCGACCGGCCTCACCTCAGATTGCACAATCCCTGACGAAAAGCAGGCATAGCAGAGCAACTGCACCATCTATTGGCGAAATGACACGACGACAACAGACGAGGCCACTGGCAAGTGCGTGATTGCGTCTCCACTGTTTTGAGACACGTAATCGGCACTCATTTTCTGTAGTCAGGCTAATTATTTCGTATTTTTTTGGTTCACTGATGGCAGACAAAGCAGGTGAGGCAGGCAGGATTCTGCCTCAGGAAAATGGACTTGCCATTAGCCAAACAGAATTCTTCCATTGAAAGGAATGATTGTTTCAGTCTTATTTCATGCACTCAAAAACAAAAAACCCTTCATCCATAGTTAATCTAATGAAATGTATTATGTACAGTGAGGCAGAAAAGTATTTAGTCAGCCACCAATTGTGCAAGTTGTCCCACTTAAAAGAATGAGAGAGGCCTGTCATTTTCATCATGGGTTTACCTCACCTATGAGAGACACAAATTATGGTATTTGGTCAATAACAACAGTTGATCTCAATACTTTGTTCTCTACCCTTTGTTGGCAATGACGCAGGTCCAACGTTTTGTGGAAGTCTTCGTATTTTGGCCCATTGCTCCATGCAGTGATGTTTTGGGGCTGTCGCTGGGCAACGCAGACTTTCAACTCCCTCCAAAGACTTTCTATGGGGTCGAGGCCGCTCCAGGACCTTGAAACGCGGTGCGTTTGGGATCATTGTCGTGCTGAAAGACCCGGCCACGTTTCATCTTCAATGCCCTTCCTTGCTGACGGAAGGAGGTTTTCACTCCAAATCTCACCATACACGGCCCCATTCATTCTTTCCTTTACGCGGATCAGTCGTTCTGGTCCCTTTTGCAAAAAAAACAGCCCCAGAGCATGATGTTTCCAGTAGGTACGGTGTTCTTTGGATGCAACGCAGCATTCTTTCTCTTCCAAACACGACAAAGTTCCATTTTGGTTTCATCTGACCATATGACATTCTCCCAATCCTCTTCTGGATCGTCCAAATGCTCTCTAGCAAACTTCAGACGGGCCTGGACACGTACCGGCTTAAGCGGGGGGGGACACGTCTGGCACTGCGGGATTTGAGTCCCTGCGTGGCGCTGTCGCGTGTTACTGATGGTAGCCTTTGTTACTTTGGTCCCCGCTCTCTGGGGGTCATTCACTCGGTCCCCCCGTGTGGTTCTGAGATTTTTGCTCACGGTTCTTGAGATCATTTTGACCCCACGGGGTGAGATGGACGGAGATTATCGGCGGTCTTGTATGGCTTCCATTTTCTAACGATTGCTCCCGCAGTTGATTTCTTCACACCGAGCTGCTGACCCATTGCGGATTCGGTCTTCCCGGCCTGCTGCAGGTCTACCGTTTTGTTTCTGGGTGTCCTTGGATCGCTCTTTGGTCTTGGCCATGGTGGAGTTATCGTGGAGTGAGATTGTGGACAGGTGTCTTTTATACTGATAACGAGTTCAAACAGGTGCCATTAGTGCAGGACAGAGGAGCCGCTTAAAGACGAAGTTACAGGTCTGTGTGAGAGCCAGAAATCTTGCTTGTTTGGAGGTGACCAACTACTTATTTTCCACCCTAATTTGCTAATAAATCAGACAGCTTTTCCCCATTTTGTCTCTCGTAGGTGAGGTATACCGATGATGTAAATGACAGGCATCTGTAAATAAGTGACTATCGCATTGTACAGTTTGTGGAATATCTACTTGTGTTTGCCTTTACTTTGCTTCATTCTACCCTGCTGTCAGGTTGGTATTGCGCAAGAATCTGCTCTCAGTTGCCTTCAGCGGACAAAGGTTCAATCCAAAAATAAGAATAACAACACAAAATTCAGATTCAGGAAGACTAAACAAACCCGGTGGTGAGAAGAATTAAGCGGCAGCTGCAGTCTGCACAGTGTCAAATTTGGATCCAAACGAAAGCCTAAACACTCCTCAAAACCGGATGAGCAATCGGAACAGGATCCGAGTAAGAAAGGAAGGCCGACGCCGGAGACGTCAAACATCAGGTGGGAAAATACAAGTTTGCTCCTTTTCAGTGCCAGGCTGCTAATTTAATGGGCAATTTGGGAAAGCGACGGGAGGGCCGTGACGCTCGCCGCTGAGATCCGCATCCGCATCCGCGTGTGCGTGTGCGTGTTCGTGCGCGCGGTTGCCACCTTGGTGAATGAGCTGGTAGAAGGCGTGCTGTCCGTTGGTTCCCGGTTCTCCCCACACGATGGGCCCGGTGTGGTAGTTGACCCGGCTCCCTTCTTTGGTGATGTACTTCCCGTTGGACTCCATGTCCCCCTGCGGACCCGCCGGGACTCTTAGTGACACGCGCACGCGGACGTGTGTACGCGCTACACGCATACCTGCTGGAAGTAGGCGGCGAAGCGGTGCATGTACTGGTCGTAGGGCAGCATGGCGTGCGTCTCGGCCTGGAAGAAGTTGACGTACCAAACGCCCAACAGCGCCAGCACCGCCGGAAGGTTGCGATCCAGCGGGGCGCTCGCAAAGTGATTGTCCTGAAACGCCACGTGCGACCCGTCCCTCGCATCAATACGCGGCGAGGCCGCAAACCGGATGGATTATTAGGATTAGCGTTACCATCCAGTGAGCGCCGCTCAGAAGTCGCTCGAAGCCATCGAAGCCTGAAAAACGTCGAACGGTGAGAAAACATTCGCGAGAAAAGCCGGCCGACAAAGCGACGGACGGGACGTGTACCGATGTGCAGGGCGATGGAAAGACCAATGGCGGACCACAGCGAGTAACGACCTCCGACCCACTGCCGACGACATCGCCACAAGTCAAACATCGTCACGCGCGCGCACGCAAAGTCAAACGGGTACGTACGTCCCAGAACTCAAACATGTTGGCCGTGTCGATTCCAAATTCTTCGACTTTCACCTGAACGCCACACACAGAGAGAGAGAGCGAGAGATGAGCTGCAGATAGGCCAACCGTAGTGAAACAGGAGTGATTCGATTGGTTCCGTCATGCAACTTACTGCGTTGGTGGAGAGAGCCACAAAGTGTTTGGCAACGGCACCTTTCTGAGAAACAACATGGAAAAGATGACGAGAGGCGCGAGAATCAATCATTGAATTTCAGCCTGCCATCAGTAAATCTTGTCCAACGTCCGGACTAGCTTTTGTTTTTGCAAAGGAAGACATTTGCAAACATCTGCTTTTACTTTGGAAGGCAACAGGCAACATTTTGCTCCTTTTCTGACGGATGTTGCAAATCCAATTGGAACTGAATCCTCATCAATTTCTGGGAAAAAGAATCCATTTGGAAAAGACGGTTTTTTTGCGCGTCATCGACGTGAGGCCGAGGCAGCCGCCGCAAACTCGTGGGCCTTCGTTCGCGTGAATCGCTAGCCAAGAGGTCGCGCTCACTTTTCAAAAAGTCACTGCGCAATTGTTTTGTTTCAAAACCAAATAGACAACAAGAATTGGTGGATAAACAGCGATCCGACAAATTGTTTTTTTCCAATAAACTAACGCAAAATACATTTTTATCAAATGAGTCAATTATTCGATGGAATAATCGCTTGTGAAAACCTTACGAAGCTACTCATTAGCAGAGGCCAAATATTCTACCATTACTTTCGAGTGAAACTCAAAGTCGTCCTCCAAATAATTACTCGAGGGAGAAAGTACACGGGGGGAGTAGCGAGTAACTACCGATGTATTCTATTGATTCATTTCTTTTCAATCAAAGCATGAACGTCAAATAAAATCTAAATGATGCCATCAAGTATGAAATTCAGATATTGCTGAACAATATCACTTCATCCATCCACTTTCCGTACCGCTTCTCCTCGCGGGCGTGCCGGTGCCTATCCCAGCGATCTTCGGGCGAGAGGCGGGGCACACCCCGAACCGGTCGCCAGCCCATCGCAGGGCGCATACAGACAAACCACCATTGGCACTCACATTCGCACCTACGGGCAATTTAGAGTCCTCAATCAACCTAGCACGCAGTGCTTTTGGGACGCGGGAGGAAAGCGGAGCGCCCGGAGAAAAGCCGCGCAGGCACGGGGAGAACACGCCAACTCCGCACAGGCGGGGCCGGGACTTGAACCCCGGTCCTCAGAACCGCCAGGCGGAAGCGCTAACCGGTCCGACAATCGAAAACATAATAAATAACCTTTTTATAAAGTCTATGTAAAATAACAACAGAAAGCAAATTGAGCTCCAGGAAATGTGTCTTTCGCGATCTCGCTTCTGATCGGCAAACAGCGCAAAAGTGCAAAACACGAACTCGGCTGGAGCGGAAACAAAACGTCGACACGATGCCCGTTTTTGCGGTGGAAAGAATTTTGACCGAGATGAATCATTTGAAAACCGGTCATGTGATCTCGAATTGGTACACAAATAAACCACTGAAAAATGCGATTGACTTGGACTTGTTCCGTTTCAACTGGTCTTTTACTTGGTTAAACAAAACCGGTCGCGCAAGGAGTAACAGAAGACATTCCGGCTCACGGTTCAACGGGAGGCCACGCACACCCGCCACCATTTCCATTGTTGAAGTGGGGAAAAAACAACAACGCGTGCACACGGCCTTACGGAAACTTGGTTTGTTTTGTACCTGTCCCGTTCAGCTGCATGGCCTTGCAGAACGCTGGATCTGTTTGCCTTTGTGCTGCAAGAGTTTGCTTGGCTTAGTCGCATTATTCTGAGGCTTATTTGAAAATGCAGCCGGACAGAAAAAGGCCTTTAGGGGGGCGGGCAGAGGGGACGAGGGGGCGAGGGGACGAGGGGTGAAAACCGCAGCAGATATTAGAGCACAAACAAGTCACGTCACGAGTCGTTTGTAGATTGGAGGGCGGGGCCATGCAATAACGAACCAAGAGAAGTCATTCAAGTCTTTGGTGTTTCTATCGAACCGATTCGTGAATCCACACCATATCACACGCGTGCGAGTCGGCCGACGTCCACAGTTGCTGAGCCGGCACATCGAGGGAGGAAACATTCAAGACACAAACTACGCCGCTTGTTTTCCGGAGTTCAGAATGTAAAAACGAGTCACGCGCGGCTGTGAAAGTAGCAGACGGCAAGCACAGCATGCTAATGAAGTACAAGTACCGTTTCTTCAAAAGTAGGCTTCGTTAAACCTACCCTGACTGGTACAAAGTATCCAAAATGTTACTTGAGCAAATGTAGCCCGTTCCTACCCGCCCCTGCTCATCGGCCCGCCTACGGCGTTTGCCCTGATGGGTTAGGGTGCCGCTAGCGGACCTGAAGGAAAAGTTACGCACTTGCTGTGAATATACAAGGTGTAACTCTCTTAGTTTTTTGCTTCATGTGACAGGTCAACTTCAGCTGGGAGAGGCAAGAAAGAGCTTCAAGGCTCTTTTGGAACAATTGTAGACAATTTGCCACTTAGATTTTTGTCGTCGGGGCACTCGCATCTCAAGGCGGCGATCGCGTAACATTGCGTGTTCACACGTCGGCGTGTGCAGGTGCACGCGCGCTTACGTCATTGGCGGCGCGTAGGAACCAGGCCCTGGCAGACTCTGCGTTGGTGATGGTCTCCTGGGTGGTGAACGTCTGCACACACAAAAAGTCATCATGGCCATGACGTCATCCCCGTGGCCAGCGTTCGTTCGTTCGTTCGTTTGTCCTTCCTGATAAAAGTTCAAGTGAACGCGTGTGTGAATGCTGTTAACGCTTTAGTTGTGTTGGTCATACCATAGAATCATTCATTTCTTGTGTTTAGTGAATAATGCGGAAGACAAACTTGCCCCCGAAAAATCTGTTCGAAAAAGACACCTCGCAATTCCAGGATTTTCCCAAATTGCTCAGCCCTCGTCCTGATCGATGCTCGTCAGCTTCCCAGTGACGAGGACCGGCTACGTGTGGCTAAAGGTTTAGCCACATCGGCGTACATGATGTTGTGGCTCACTCCCCACAAGTCGAGCTAGGAGACTTTTATACTGTTTCGCCACCTCGGCTGACGCCCGGATCATTCTACCAGACACATTTGTCTTTTCTCGGTCAGACGGCGGCAACACTACACGACGTGTATTCCGATACCGCCGCATCCCGTCTTTTAAGATCACTAGGCTTTATCTTGCCACTGTCAGAGAGGCGGAACCGGAAAACGTGTTACCGGTCAACGCGACGGGATACACCCGTTGTTACGATAACAACAATGGATTGCGCCGATGAAAAAAAGGAAAAACGTGTGGCGGTTGTCACCGATGTTCATTCAGGTATGTCCACGTACTTTGAATACGGCATGGCTCACAAGCGGGCAGCACGACGTCAGGTAGCCTAGCGAGCTATTGCTAGCACCAAGGGTTGTACGTAAACGTGCCGCTAAACGGTTCGAATCGTGCGCTAAAGCTGCGGTAAACATCGGTTCGTCCGTCTTGATAACAGTGACCAAGTATGCTGAAAAGGGCAAGCGCGGGAGGCGACGCGCCGGCCATAATACGCCATCCTATCGATCGACGCTGTCGCAGAGTTGTTGTTGGTACGTCGCACTGCATGAAAGATATATATATATACAAAATAATAATAATAATAATTTCATTTTATCGTACGGCCGAATCGTGGGTCGTGGATGATGTCACACTACACGCGAGACGATTTGTCGTTTGTCCGGCGCAATCCGCGAAAGGTAATCAGAGCAATTTCGGCGCTGAAATCCTGCAGTCTGATCGAAGCATAAGAGGTTTCATGACCCGGCGCCAACCCTGATGACGATGACGGCGTCGCATCGTCAGCGTGACCCGTCCCAACAAAGTGAAATCAAAGCCGCTCGACCTTGGAGGCGACGATGAAGAGCGTGCGCTCCGGGTCCAGCTGAGCAAGAGTTTTAGCCAGATGCGTCCCGTCGATGTTGGAAACGAAGCAGACGTTGGGACCGCCCGCAGAGTAACTCTTCAATGCCTCCGTCACCATCAGGGGTCCCTGAACGAAACACCGCGCCGCGAGTGAAAACCTTCACAATAAAACTCACAAGATAAAAGGGAGACAACAAACTTTCCAAATAAAACATCCAATCACGTAACCTTCCAAAGAAAACAATACCCAATAAGAGGCATCCTAAAACCCAAGTCCATCACCACGACCTTCTCTTCAGCAACCATTTGGATTTTCACTTCATTTGGAGGTTGCGTGGACCGGCCAGGTCGCGTGACAGAAAGTCGCCGACTCACCAGGTCGGACCCTCCGATGCCGATGTTGACCACGTCTGTGATGCGTTTGCCCGTGAAGCCTTTCCACTCACCGCTGCGGACTTTCTGTCAACAGCATAACGCACACACATACGCGCGCGCGCGCACACACACACGCGTCAACACCGTCCGACCCACTTAAACGTCCACGTACACGCAGACCTGTGAGAAGACTTTCATCTTGTCCAGCACGCGGTTGACTTCGGGCATGACGTCTTTGCCGTCCACCAGGATAGGAACGTTGGAACGATTTCGCAACGCCACGTGCAGAACGGCGCGACCCTAAGCACACACGCGGCAAATGAGCACCGCCTGGAGGTGTGGAGGGGGCGGCACGTGAAGGTCGAGCGACGGCACGCACCTCGGTGAAGTTGATCTTGTCTCCTTTGAACATGCTCTCGCGGGCCTGCTTCACCCCTCGGGACTCAGCCTGTCACAGGTCACAGGTCACAGGTCAGAATCAAGCGCAAATTTATAGTCCTCTCCCCCCCCCCCCCCCCGGAAATTTTGAAATATAGTGATCAGTGAACCCCCGCACATTTGCAGATTGTTTTGGGAACCTATTCTCCATCATTGGCTGAAAAACACCAATTGGCTGTTTTGGTGCTCAGGCCAAAGCAAACGAATCTACAATTTTAGCACCATCTTGGTGCCAAGGAACTATGTTGAAATGAATTGAGATTTGGTTAGGTTCAAAGTGTGCTGTGCCGCTATCTTGATACCAAGGAGCTTTGCTGAAGTGAGTTGAGGAGCTTCATTTAGCCAAAAACGGGGCTTCGCTGCCAATTTATCAATCTTGGTGTCAAGGAACTACAAGACGTCGTGTTAAATCAAAACGGAATACAATCATTTGCAAATCATGTTCGACCTATATTGAATTGAATACACTACAAAGACAAGATATTTCATGTTCAAACTGATCAACTTGATTGTTTTGAGCAATTTGATGGCCGCAACACGTTCCCAAAAAGCTGGGACAGGGTCATGTTTCCCACCGTGTTACATCACCTTTTCTTTGAACAACGTTCAAAAAACGTTTGGGAACCGAGGACACTCATTGTTGAAGCTTTGGAGGGGGGAATTCTTTCCCATTCTTGCTCAATGTACAGCTTCAGCTGTCCAACAGTCCGGGGTCTCTGTTGTCGTATTTGACGCTTCATAATGCGCCGCACATTTTCAACAGGAGACAGGCCTGGACTGCAGCCAGGCCAGTCTAGTACCGCACTCTTTTACGACGAAGCCACGCTGTTGCAACACGTACAGAATGTGGTTTGGCATTGTCTTGCTGGAATAAGCAGGGGCGTCCGTGACAAAGACGTCGCTTGGATGGCAGCATATGTTTCTCCAAAACCTATATGTACCTTTCAGCATGAATGGTGCCTTCACAGATGTGTAAGTTACCCACGCCATTGACACTAACACAGCCCCATACCATCACAGATGCTGGCTTCGGAACTTTGCGTTCATAACAGTCCGGATGGTTCTTTTCCTCTTTGGCCCGGAGGACACGACGACATCCACAATTTCCCAAAACAATTTGAAATGTGGACTCGTCGGACCACAGAACACGTTATTATTATTTAAAAAAAAAAAAAAAAAGTTAGCTGCATCCCTACAAGGAACTATGTCGAAGTGAGCTGTGGAGTTTCCTTCAGATTTCATTTGAAGGTGGCCTCTTTTTGCCAAACTTTCTTGCTGCCGCCGCCGGTTTTGAGATGTTAGCTGTATATTTGGTTGGATTTCAAGCGTTTTCATTGTCCCGACCTTAAGTGGCTGGAGAGGCAATTTCGTGATTATTTTTCGGGGCGGCGTGAATTTCGTCTGTTGGCCGAAGGGCTCGGTACCAAAATCAACAGTGATGCCAGCTGCGATCAATTGTGACTTTCCAGTGGTTTGCTGCAAATGGACATTGTTGCTGCGAGGGCGGAGAGCCTGAAAGCGTTTGATTTAGATTTGTGCAAGACGTGAACAATTCCCAATCTGTGACGAGTGGCGAGATTGCGCGTGTGCCCGCTTTGCCACGATCCTGAACGACTGATTTGTTTTACTCGTGTTGGGTAGCGGAGGCCAAAGCGGATTCCGAACCGCATCTCATCAGAATCCAGCTGCCGATGACATCTTTTTACAATGTTGTCATCATTTTTACTTCGTAGTTCAACTTTGACTCAAATTCTCAACTCATACCAAACGAGTCAACGTATACATTGCGACACCTGCTTTCCTCGCCAAATCTAATCTACTGATGTGAGGACACACGAGCAGGAAGTTGGGCAGCTGCCACATTCTTGCGCCGACACCTTGTTCTGCCGAGTTGCGACATTCCCTCATTTCGCAAGTCTCGCCAACTTCCCGTTCCTACACGTTGAAAAGGCCAGCAACGCACCAGCAACTTATTACAAGGCAAAATCTTTGTTATATAGTTGTCGATCACTGAATATACGCGTCACGTGTGGACTGACCGAAATATTCTCGCCTTCTCCTCATTCGGGTGAGCTGGAGTGGCTAGCCAATCGTGGGGCACGTCATAACAGCAAACTGTTACCCGCCTAAGCACAATTTGGTGGTATTCAGTGACGGTTAACAGGCAAACGGTGAGATGTGGGAGGAAAGAAACCAAGCGAGCTAATCTTAAAAAAAAAAAAAACAACAACAACAACAACAACAGACATTGAGATGATTGGAGGAGAGGTTTGGTTACCATGGCAATAAGCATGGCCATGACTTCCTGGGTGATGAGGTTCTTGGAGTAGTCCAGCAGAAGGTCGCCATCTTCCGTCGCCACCTTCACACTAAAATCCACACACACGCACGATCTTGCATGAATTTGGGCATTTACGAATGTTCCATTTGAGCTGCTGACGAAGTGGACTGGCACGTCCATCGATGACGTCACGCTGACCCGATTTGAACGGTTACGTAAATGCGGTGGGTGAGGAGGGGTCGGGGTGCACGTCTCCCCGCGCGTGACGTCATCGCGCCAAAGCTGCTAACAGTCGTCTAAAAACATTGACTGGTGGTTACTGACAAACGACGGTGTCCGCTCATGCGCGCCGCAGCTCACGTTAGCTTAAGCTTCAATTCAGCCGACAAAAGACGGCAAACGCGTCGGCAGAGGAGTTGAAGGTCAAATAAATCCGGGCTGCAACGACCTTGTGGCGACAAGAGCACACGAGACAAGCGAGTGTCCACCTGCGGACGTGTCTCGCCCACCTGAAGTGACGGAAGCGCTCCGGCTCGGCGGCGAACATGTCCCTCATCTTCAGGCTTCCGCCATGGGCTCGGTACCACTGCGCGAGCTGCTGGTAGTTGGGGTCGCTGCTCAGGAGGGACATGACGGTCGACAAGAACAAGAACAAGAACAAGAAGAAGAAGAAGAAGAAGAAGAACGCGAATGCCACTCGCCGCTGGCTTCTCGTTTGAGCTGCTCGACTGCGCGCGGACGCAAATGAAAATGAGCAAACGGGAAGAGGACGACGACTTGACCGCCTCAAGAGTGACGGCCCAACCCAAGCCCGCCCCCTCGCGTCCTGGCCAATGAGCAGCGGAGAAGACAAACGGGGAGGTGCATTTTATTTTTAATTGACACGACGCATTTTCAGGAACTGTTGACACAGTTTCGAGAAAACGTCAAAATGTTGAAATTGAAAATAACCAATGTATAAAAAGTCAAATGTTACAAGGTGCCACGCTTTTTATATTCTTATGTCTTCTTGACCCGATAGCCTCTCCTCCTTTTCGCCTGCATCCTCCTCTGGAACACCAGCTGCCCTCACGACATCCATCCACCTTCTCTTTGGTCTTCCTCTCGCTCTCTCGCCTGGCAGCTCCATCCTCATCATCCTTCTACCAATATACTCTCTCTCTCTCTCTCGTGTCCGAACCATCCTAGTCTGCTCTCTCGAACTTGGGTCTCCAAAACACCGAACCTCGGCTGTGAGCTGCTGAGCTCGTTTCTAATCTAATGACCTCAACAACTTCCTTGGCTCTGCTTCCTGTTGTCTCTTCAGCGTCGCCTTTGTTGGTGAGGGTCTGTGTACTGGCTGGTGGTGGAAGTGACTTCATGTAGCGTTCTGGCGCAAAACTAGGTATGATTTGTCTCCGCTTTGATGCTCTGGGCGCATCAAGAGGACGTAACGTGATGCGACGTGCTGATTGGTCGACAGGGACAGAGGATGCCCAATGTGCGAAAGGCTACCAATGCTACATGCTATGCTATGAGTTCGGAAAGTTTCGAACTGGCCTGTGAGACCCGGTTACCGCAACACCGCAAGTAGATAACGGCCGCGGCACGCTACCTTCGCCTTTTTGTCTGGGATTTCATATCCGCAGATTGTCGAGAGGACAAAGAGTGACGCGAGCTCGCTAAATGTTTGACATCACTTGCGCAATGTCAACACAAATAAACTCCCAGATTTGCAAGCACTGTGCAATTTCATTTCCCAGCCACAATAATTACTACTATTAATGTATCTTTGGTCCTCCATCTTTGCCAGCGACGTATAGTGACACTTACATGGAGATACATCCATCCATTTTCTGTAGCGCTCCTCACGCGGGTCGCGGGCGCGCTGGAGCCTATCCCAGCTTTCTTCGGGCGAGAGGCGGGATACACCCTGAACTGGTCGCCAGCCAATCGCAGGGCACATCCAAACAAACCGTTCACACCGACAGGCAATTTAGTCTTCAAATCAACCTAGCACGCATGTTTTTGGGATGTGGGAGGAAACCAGAGTACCCGGAGAAAAGCCACGCAGGCACGGACGGGGAGAACATGCCAACTCCACACGGGCGGGGCCGGGATTTGAACCCCGGTCGTCAGAAGCGCTAACCGGTCGTCCACCGTGACGCCGCAGTCGGTGTCGACAGTCGCACATTCAATCGTTTTCACGAGGCTCAATTAAGTTACCCGGAAAATGATGTTCTCGCACATTTTTCTCGCAAACGTTTTGTGAGGAGTGTTTCCCATGAGGAAATTCTCATGGCGCATCATCTCTCAACTGAAATGATGATCTGACCAAGTTACTCCCGATTGGACTTCCTTCGTATGAAATGCGGACGTATGGGTTTGTTCGACGATCGACTTTGCGGTCGTGTCGTCGGACACTCGGGCGAAGAGAGGGGCGGAGCCGTCAACCGATCGCCACCTGGCGGTGAGTTGGCGCCGATGCTGGGGGAAGGTGCGCTCCGACGTGCCAGGCCCAAACGTATCGTGAGGGTCCGCTGGGAACGTCTGGCGGAATCCCCCGTCAGAAGAAGTTTCAACTCAGACCTCCGACAGAACTTTGCTCGTGTTCCGGGGGAGGCGGATGACATAGATTCCGAGTGGACCGTGTTCCGCGCCTCCGTTGCTGAGGCGGCGGACACCGACGGTGAGGAATGCCGTCAAGCTGAAGAAGGAGTCCTATCGGGCCTTTTTGGCCTGCGGGACTCCTGAGGCAGCCGATGGGTCTGGCTGGCCAAGCGGAATCCAGCTTTGGTGGTCGCTGAAGCAAAAACTCGGGCATGGAAGGAGTTCGGTGAGGCCACGGAGAAAGACTTACGGACGGCTTTGAGGAAATTCTGGTCCGCCGTCCGGCGTTTCAGGACGCGGAAGCAGTGCACCACCAACACTGTGTATCGTGGGGATGGGGCGCCGCTGACCTCGACTCGGGACGTTGTGAGCCGGTGGGGAGAATACTTGGAAGAGCTCCTCAATTCCGCCGACACGCCTTCCCTTGAGGAACCAGAGTCTGGGTTCTCTGAGGCGGCTTCTCCTTTCCCTGGGGTTGAAGTCACCGAGGTGGTTCAAAAGCTCCTCGGTGGCAAGGCCCCCGGGGGTGGATGAGATTCGCCCGGAGTTCCTCAAGGCTCTGGACGTTGTGGGGCTGTCCTGGTTGACACGCCTCTGCAACACCGCGTGGACGTCGGGGACAGTGCCTCTGGATTGGCAGACTGGGGTGGTGGTCACAGAGGGTGGGTTCCAACTACAAGGCGATCAGACTCCTCAGTCTCCCTGGTAAGGTCTATTCAGGGGTGCTGGAGAGGAGGGTCCGTCGAGAAGTCGAATCTCAGATTCAGGAGGACCAGTGTGGTTTTTGTCCCGGCCGTGGAACAGCGGACCAGCTCTACACCCTCGGCAGGGTCCTCGAGGGTGCGTGGGAGTTCGCCCGACCAGTCTACATGCGTTTTGTGGACTTGGAGAAGGCGTTTGACCGTGTCCCTCCGGGAGTCCTGTGGGGCGTACTTCAGGAGTATGGCGAACCCCCTGATACGGGCTGTTCGGTCCCTGTACGATCGGAGTCAGAGTTTGGTCCGCATTTTCGGCAGTAAGTGGGACTCGTTCCCGGTGAGGGTTGGACTCCGCCAAGGCTGCCCTTTGTCGGCGATTCTGTTCATAACTTTTATGGACAGCCGAGGCGTAGAGGGGGTCCGGTTTGGTGGCCTCAGTATTGCATCTCTGCTTTTTGCAGATGTGGTTCTGTTGGCTTCATCGAGCTGGCATCGCCAATTCGCACTGGAGCAGTTCGCAGCAGAGTGTGAAGCGGCTGGGATGAGAATCAGCACCTCCAAATCTGAGACCGCGGTCCTCGGTCGGAAAAGGGTGGCGTGCCCTCTCCGGGTCGGGGATGAGATCCTGCCCCAAGTGGAGGAGTTCAAGTATCTCGGGGTCTTGTTCACGAGTGAGGGAAGAACGGAACGGGAGGTCGACAGGCGGATCGGTGCGGCGTCTGCAGTGATGCGGACTTTGTATCGGTCCGTTGTGGTAAAGAAGGAGCTAAGCCGAAAGGCGAAGCTCTCGATTTACCGTCTGATCTCCGTTCCTCCCCTCACCTACGGTCACGAGCTGTGGGTCGTGACCCAAAGAACGAGATCCCGGATACGAGCAACTGAAATGAGTTTCCTCCGCAGGGTGTCCGGGCTCTCCCTTAGAGAACGGCTGAGAAGCTCGGTCATCCTGGAGGATCTCAGAGTAGAGCCGCTGCTCCTCCACATGGAGAGGAGCCAGATGAGGTGGCCGGGGCATCTGATTCGGATGCCTCCCCGGTGAGGTGTTCAGGGCACGTCCCACCGGGAGGAGACCCGGGACACGCCGGAGAGACTACGTCCTTCGGCTGGCCCGAGAACGCCTCGGGATCTCCCCGGAAGAGCTGGATGAAGTGGCTGGGGAGAGGGAAGTCTGGGCGTCCCTGCCAAAGCTACTGCCCCCGCGACCCGACCCGGATAAGCGGTACAAAATGGATGGATGGAATATGGGGTGCTGTGTGTACATTAATGTAGAAAAAAAATGAACTTCAATGATTTTAGCAAATGTCTGCAATATAAAAATAAAAGGGGGTCTGAATACTTTCCGTACCCGCTGTGTGTGTGTGTGTGTGCTGCATTTATAATTTGATAGTACTCTGTATGGAACCAAATCTCTCTTTGCTTTGAGCATCTATTGTTTGGCTTCATTAACTGTGCACCTGTGAGCAAAAAAAACATTTATTATTTATCTCATTTTACTATTGGCTGAATGGCATATTCATAAATGTCGATACACTCATCAAAAACCAATGTTTTGCATTTTTGAAAATGAAGTCAAGAAATATATTCGCTCCATTAGATGTGCTCTATATAATTGATTGCTGTAATGAGACTGAACGCTTTCCTGGATTTGTATTTCACCTCTGGCGAATGAACTTGTATGTTTTGTGGTCCTAAATAAATGTTTGAATATATAAATATACACACACACACACATATTGTAATAATTACAGTAACCGTCTCTCCATCTTGGGGTTAAATTCCACACACCCCCACCATAAGTGATAACCCGTGATATAGAAATAACTACAGAAATATATTTTTTTTTTTAACTTGAAACTGTTTTAGGTTCTTCAAACACAGACACATTTAAGCAAAATATATTGAGAGCAAGCGCAATGGATTAAAGAATGGCAAAAATATCAAAATTAATAACACAGTCACAAACACAAAAAATGTGTTTGCGTCCCAGAGAGACTACCTGTACTATCAATTGCCTTTACTGATTTATTAAAAAAAAGGTAATGCACAATAATGTGGGTGGGAGCGAAAAAGCGGGACCGAGAAGCGTGAACTGCGATACAGCAGGGATTTACTGTATTGTGAATTATTTGTTTATGTACCGGCATTTATTTATTTCACGGATATCCCATTGGCATGCATCATCCTTTTTTCAAAAGAGTACTTTCAACTGAGAGATAGTCACCAAAATACAACATAATTGAAGGTACATTTAAAACCATGCCGCGCGTAGCCTCCCACCTACCAGCTAATGTTTTCCAATTTGCATGAGACTTTACACCGATCTGATCGGCTTGATCAGTATTGGCCGATAATTAGCATTTGATGCTCATCGGCTTTAATGCCATAATTCGCAGATCCGATCCGTAAAAGGCATTTACTCCGTGTCGCCATCATGTACCTATCCAAAAGATTTAGCCTTGTCATATGTCTGATTTGATCATCTGATTTGACTATACTACAGTGACTATATTATAATATAAAATAGCATGCGTGTATTGTTACTGTGGGAAACTGTGCTGGCAGGCCACATATTATTGATTTTAGGTCAGGAGGCTTCGGCCGGAGGAAATTTGGACACAGGCCGGACTTTGGGCATGCCTGCAGTAAATGAAGGAGTCATTTCAATAGACGCATTGCTGCATCTTGTGATCGGATCGGTGATTGGTTATCGTTTTTTTTTTTTTTTTAAAAACATGATCGGTCCCAAAAACCCTGATCGTCTAAAGTCGAATTTGCATGTTCACATCGATTAATATATAATATAGTGTGCCCAGCATCAAGACACAAGATAAACCATTGTTGGAATGTAAGTCCTAAGTAAATAATATTTTGGAATTGATTTCTTCTTTTAGGCATCATTTATTATTTATTTGTGCAATTGCAATGCCTTGATTTTAGTCAGGTTAGTACAGAGTCATCACCATGAATGCAATTGTACTAATCATTTCTTAAAGGTGCTTTAATAATACAGTATAAAGACGCTATACACGACAATCACTAAAACTTGACGTTTTACGTCATGAATATACGGAGCGAGTACAGGCTCTGACAGGGCCACCACTCAAAAAGGCTTCACGTCGGACCCTGCGCAATGTTAAAATAACAAACAAATGCAACTTTTAACTCTTCAATACAAATTCAATTGTCAATGTAACTTGTTATGACATGTTCTTCAAAGTCAAACTTGTCAGCGAGCTTAATTTCTTAAATTAAAAAAAAGGAAAAAAAGAATTTGTGAGCACTTTTCTAGAAATTTGAATTTAAGCTACACACCTTTCAAAAGACGTGACTTTGACGTGGTTTCATCGTTATGGATGCAAAATGCGTAACTGCGATAAAAACAAGTTTGACAATCCGGCGACGAGCTCCTGCCTAGCCGCCTCGCGTGCTAACTAGCATGCCAAAGTGGAGTTGTCCGTGTCGATGGTGTACAAAATGCCCACGTAGCGGATTTCGGCCTTGGAGATGAGGTTGATGTTGCTTGCCAAGGTAGCGCTTCTCACCGAAGTCCGTCCGAGGAGGTCGGAACGGACGAGCGAGCCCTCCGAACAGGCGGACGAGTAAAACTCACGTCGTCAATCGCTCTGTGCTACGTGCTAACGTGCTACAAACATGGCTACGACATCACCATCGTCATCGTCATCCTCCATTGAGCGGCCCCGGCCGCGGGGGCTGATGGGAAATAGTTGCCGAGCGCGGGCACCTAGATCTACTTTGGCTAGAACCCCAAAGCCAGCACGAAGAACGTAGACAAGCAAGAAACACACAAATCCGCGTCGTTATTAGGCGAGGCTGACGTGGGAGCTAATAATAATAGCAAGACAACAAGCAAAAGTCTTTAAGCGTCAAAGCACGTCAGTCAAGTGCACAAAAATGGTTCCAGAAGTCCATCCATCCATTTTCTGAGACGCTTCTCCTCGCTAGAGTCGCTATTCCAGCTATCATCGGCCAGCCAATCGCAAGGCACATATCAACAAGCAACCATTCGCACTCACATTCACACCTACGGGCAATTCAGAGTTGTCAATTAACCTACCACGCATGTTTTTGGGATGTGGGAGGAAACCCACGCAGGAAAATGTATATTTCGTCATCGTGGCTGTTTGTTGTCATACGAGAGTAGCTCCAACTACCGGAGACAATTTCCTTGTGTGTCCTGTCACATACTTGGCCAACAAAGCGGATTCTGATTCTGAGTTTTTAGAGTTGTGGTACGACCAGTTGAGGGTGTACCGCCTCTCGCCCAGAGTCAGCTGGGATAGGCTCCAGCACGACCGCGACCCCGGTGAGGATAAGCGGTACGGAAAATGGAAGGATGGATGGCGTTACGGTGGTCATTTTCACGTCGTCCAAATCAGAATGTGGATCTAGCTGCTGTATTTCTATGCTCAAAAGCAGCGCGCGTGCTCGGCGCATGCGCACATTCTAGACGACGATTTGCACAAGGCTCCAGCAAGCAAGATGGCGGGAGCCTCCGACCCGCTGGAGGACATGCTCTTCAATGAAGTGGACGAGAAGGCGGTGAGCGACTTAGTTGGCTCGCTCGAATCGCAACTGGGGGATTCCGAGGCGCCCCCCGCCGCCGCCGCCGGGAAACGCGACGCAGCTCCGGCCGCCTCCGCGAGCCACTTCTCAGGGAAAGTGCGCGACCAGGAGCCGCCGCAACAAGGACACCCGGGGGCGGCTGTAAAGCTCCAGCCGTCGTCCGTCGCCGGTCAGCTTCCCCCTTCTTCTTCTTCTTCTTCTTCTTCTTCTTCTACTTCTACTACTACTTCTACTACTACTTCTACTTCTACCGCTACCTCCTGTGGTGATGGCGGCGGCGGGGCGGCCAGCCTGCGGACTTTGGGGTCGGTTCTTTCGAGCTCCCCAGTCCCCCAGCCGCCGGGAGTCCAAACTTTGAGCGGCCAGCCAGCCGCCAGCTTCCAGCGGGTTGCACAAGCCCAAGCCCAAGCCGGCGGCAGGACGCCGTCGCCCGGCTTGCAAAGTTTCAACGGCACCACGGGAGCCGTCAAGTTGCTCAACTCTGCCGGTGGGACCCCCCCGGCGACGACGAGTAGCGCTCTTGTGGTCATGGCCGCCCCCGCCAACTTCCACCAGGAAGCCGAGTCCGCGGCTCCCATGCCTCCCGCCGCCCTCCAGCACAGACTCCCCAGCGCGATCGTCAACGCCGCTCACAACGGCCTGGAGCCCAAAGTAGGGCCGCCGGTGCCACCGGGGACTCCCTCGCCGTCTCAGGTGGTGAACCACAGCAAGATGCCGATGGCGGGTCAGCCCCCTTCCGGGAACTCTGTCATCCTGACCGGCACCACGCCGTCCCCCGCCGCCCCCGGGATCAAGCCGGCCGTAAACGGGCTGGGCCAGGCGAGAGCGGCCGTCGCCGTCCAGCCGCAGAGAGCCGGGCCGGCGGCCGAGACCGTCCGGCCGGCCGCCCCCCAGCCCCCGTTGGCCGTCCGGCCTCAGCAGCAGGCCACCATCCAGCTGCCCCCCGGCTTCACCATGCCCGCAGGTGAGCGCCAGAGCCCCTTGACAGCTATGCTAACGGTGCGTTACACGCGTGTAGCGCTTTTCTAGGCACTCTAAGACGCTTTATAAATTCACGCATAATTCATTCGATTCATTCAAGTCAGCCCCTGGCGGTGTTAAGCTACTCGCGTAGCCGGAGCTGCCCTGCAGGGGGCAGTCTGACAAAAACACGGCTGCCGTTCTGCGCCTACGCCCCCTTCGAGCACCGCCCAACATCCGACCGCATTCATGTGGGTTATTATTTGGCACTGGCGAGCGTTCGGTCACAGGGTGTACGCTTATTTCACGCGCCGCTCCACCCGGCCCAATTTTTGATGCGGCGATTCCGGATATTCTGACGGAAAGTAGTCACGTGTCCATGTTTGTTGCGTGTCAGGCATGGTTCTGGTCCGCGTCGAGACGGGTCACCTGGTCATGGTACCGCAGCAGGTTCTGGCCCAAGCGCAGGCCAAGACGCAGCAGAGTCCCGGCGTGACCGCCGTCCCTCAGAGGCCCGCCGCGCCCGCCGCCATCCGGGTCGGCATCGCCGCTCCGGTGAGTGGTGACGGGACCGCCTGACGAACGCAAGCGGTATAGTGTGTAATTGTGTATGCGTGTGCAGGCTCCTGGCACGCCTCAGAACATCCACCTGGCGACGCCCCCTCAAACCAAACCGCTTCAGTCTCCTTCCTCTTCTTCCTCCTCCTCGCCATCCTCGTCCTCCTCGGTACAGGTGAGACTTTCATCGAATACCGGGGCTCGACACTGACTTTTGCATGAGTGGCACTGGTGCGACCGACTTTTTCAGTTGGTGGCACCGGCACATGAATTGCTCCCACCCTTTTTTTAGGAGGTACAGCATGACCACGGCATACCGTAGTTTCCAGTGACAGTGACTCCAGATATGATATTTGCAAAATAGGTTACTAACCCTAACCCATTGTGCAAAGGGCGCCGAGACTTCAAGGCGTGTATGCGGTTTAAAGTGACGAGTAGTGCGATCATCTGGGACAATGTCGATTGTGCAAATGTTGCAGATACTCCTCAATCAGCGTGCAAATGGAGCAGATGCTACTCTGGCATGAGTGGCCAGTATATGCAAATTGTGCAGCGTGGCGAGACAACTACAGCGAGTGCACGACTAACACATAATTGGCCCCACAGAAATGTGACAACGAACTCAAGTCAAAGTCATTGCTAATGCTGCGTGTAAAAAGAATAGCTGTGGGTGACTTGCCACAGGAGAGGTTTACCGCTTTACGGGACTTCACGAGGTAGGTGGGGGCTAGCTAGCTTGCTCACCAGCAGTCCAGATGACTTGAAGGCTCACACTTGTCATTCAAAATGAATAAGTAGCGCGCCAGCGTCAGGATGGTGCGTGGTGCTCTCTGGCCATACACAACGTTTGACACAGACACAAAGTTTGTTGTTGATTGCGATTTCCATGACACTGTTGTTTGGTGTCCAAAGGCCATCACGGTGACTTCTGGCGCCCCCTTCTCGGCAAAGACGCCCCTGCCCCCGAAGACGCAGACGGCCGCGGCGACGGTCGCCGTCAATTCGGCCCCGCCGCCCGCGAGCGGCGCCGCGCCGGCCGGCGGCCGAGTGTCTGTGGTGTCGCAGGTGCGTCTGTTTGGGTGACGGTGACCGCGGCGATGGTTGGGAAAACACTATTTGTGTTGTGATGTCGACAGGAAATGCAGGAAAACGTGAAGAAGTGCAAAAACTTCCTGGCCACGCTCATCAAGCTGGTGTCCAACAACTCACCCTCGCCTGACACATCCAAGAATGTCAAAGCGCTCGTCCAGGACCTCCTCGTACGTTTCCCTGTGTGTGCGCGCGCGTGTGTGTGTATATATATACTACCGGGTTAACGTGTGTGTGTGTGCGCGCGCGCGTGTCCGTGCATGCATGCATGTGTTTACAGGATGCAAAGATCGAGCCTGAGGAGTTCACGAGTCGTCTGCAGGCGGAACTGAAGTCATCTCCGCAGCCCTACCTCATCCCCTTCCTCAAGGTCGTCGTCATCACATTAATTAATTCATGCTTATTGCTTATGAATTAATCCAATGATTAATTAATAAGAAATTAGTCGTTGGTGTTTATCATCTCTAATGAATCAATAATCAATGGGAGCGAGTTGTATAACCCGCAAATGTTTTGCGTCTACAGAAAAGTCTTCCTGCCTTGCGTCAGTCGTTACTCAGCAGCCAGCAGTCTCTGACCCCGCCCCCCGCCTGCACCCCGCCCGCGGCCGCCGTCCGGCCGCGTTTACCCGTCGGAACCCCCGGCGTCCGGATGAACGCGCCGCTCGCCACCGCAACCATGGTACCAAAAAGATTTTCCTTTAGTTTTGTTGACTCATCATTGGCTCCAACAACATGTTTGTGTGTTTGAGTCAAAAGTTTTATGAATGGAAGTTCAGCTCAAAATGTACAACCCCAATGCCAATGAAGTTGGCACGTTGTGTTAAACGTAAATCAAAACAGAATACAATGATTTGCAAATCACGTTCAACCTATATTGAATTGAATACACTACAAAGACAAGATTTTTAATGTTCAAACTGATACACTTTATTGTTTTGAGCAAATCATCATTAACTTAGAATTGTATGGCTGTAACACGTTCCAAAAAGGCTGGGACAGGTGGAGAAAAAAGACGGAGAAAGTCCCACAGGTGAACAGGTGGGTAGAAAAGGAGCTTGCCTGAATTGCTCACAATTCATTCACAAGCAAAGATGGGGAACAAGTGCGTGAGAAAATAGTCGAACAGTTTAAGGACAATGATACCATCAAACCATCAGACCATAATATCATCCAAAGGTTCAGAGAATCTGGAGAAATCACTGCATGGAAGCGGCAAGGCCGCAAACCAACCTTGAATGCCCCTGACCGTCGATCCCTCAGGCGGCACTGCGTCAAAAACTGACATCAATGTATAAAGGATATCACCACGTGGGCTCAGGAACACTTAAAAAAAAAAAAAAAAAACAATGTCACGAAATACAGTTCGGCGTTACATCCGTAAGTGCAACTTGAACCTCTACTATGCAAAGCAAAAGCCATTGATCAACAACACCCAGAAACGCCGCCGGCTTCTCTGGGCCCGAGCTCATCCAAGATGGACTGATGCAAAGTGGAAAAGTGTTCTGTTGTCTGACCAGTCCACATTTCAAATTGTTTTTGGAAATTGTGGACGTCGTGTCCTCCGGGCCAAAGAGGAAAAGAACCATCCGGACCTTTATGGACGCAAAGTTCCAAAGCCAGCATCTGTGATGGTATGTGGCTGTGTTAGTGCCAATGGCATGGGTAACTTACACATCTGTGAAGGCACCATTCATGCTGAAAGGTACGTACAGGTTTTGGAGAAACATATGCTGCCATCCAAGCGACGTCTTTTTCACGGACGCTCCTGCTTATTTCAGCAAGACAATGCTAAACCACATTCTGCACGTGTTGCAACAGCGTGGCTTCGTCGTAAAAGAGTGCGGTACTAGACTGGCCTGCCTGCAGTCCAGACCTGTCTCCCGTTGAAAATGTGTGGCGCATCATGAAGCGTAAAATACGACAACGGAGACCCCGGACTGTTGAACGGCTGAAGCTGTACATCAAGCGAGAGTGGGAAAGAATTCCACCTCCAAAGCTTCAACAATTCGTGTCCTCAGTTCCAGTCTTCACATATTTGATGGATAAAGTACTGCATGATTTGGCCCCAGCTCCTCTGGCTGAGTTCATCAGCCAAAGAAACGGCTCTGAGCGTGTCACTCGAGGCTTTGTCAGAGGCGACCGTCTCATTCCACTTTCAGTAAGTCGGCCCGGTCAGTGAGGAGCGCTGGTGAGTGGAAGGAGGTTCAACTGCTTACAACATACAAGACAAGGCCTTCACAAAAAAACGCAAAATGTGGCTCGTTAACACCTATAGCTGCCAACACTAAAAGACAAGTATGTTATGTTGTCTTTTTGTTATGATCAAAAGAATGATGGTTTTATTCTCTCTTAATAGTATCGTTTGATGATGTATCCTGTATGATATTGTCTTGTAGATGTATTTATTTGACTGCTTGGCCAGGGGACTACAGATGAAAACCAGCCTTCTGGCTAATTCGGGCTTTTTTAACCATGTGTACTTCATGTGTTTTATGAAATTGCATTGTCCCCTTTCAAAAATAAACTGATAAACTAAACGTTTATTGAACGTTGTTCAAAGAAAAGGTGCTGTAACACCGTGGGAAACACGACCCTCCAAGAGTTTTTGGAACGTGTTGCAGCCATCAAATTCTAAGTTAATGAATATGTGCTAAAAACAATCAAGTTGATCCGGTTTGATGTGCGTCCCGTGTCTGAGATGCGCACAAATGAGCAGGGACGCATGAAGCACATTCACGGTGCGTCTGCAGACGCATGGTTTACGACCTGCCCTACGTATGTATGCGTGTTGGTGAAGCACACGCAGCGAATCAGAAGTATGAATCCTGTCTTGATGCTAGCCAATCAGAGGCGGCAAAGTGCGGGTTATCGTTCCATACAATGGACACAGACGTTTTTTCCCGCCGCGCCACTCACGACGCAACAAGCTGCTGGCAGAACGGCGTTTGCGCACAACTGGCACACTGAAGGGAACGTGAACTGTTTCTTATATTCGCTAGCCTGTGAGCGACCGAGCTGGTGAGCTGAAGGCTTGAGCTAAGAAGCTCACTCGACCGCGGCGACATCATTGAAACGGAAGCGCTCGGAGTTGTGTGTGTGCGCGTGTGTTCCCCACGTAACACACACATGCGCACGCACACACATATGGGAAAGTTGACTGTTTATGAACCCTAACCACAGCGGCAGACGTTACTAATATTCAGGTAGTAGTTGACTTGAGCGAACTCCTTTTCGGTGTCATTTGATTGACAGGTGAAGTTCTCACATCACAGTACAGCGCTTTGAGGGCTGGCCTTAGTTTACATTTTATTGATCTTTTATTGAATCAGATAAAAGCTTATTGAGAGATAAAATTCAGGTCTATTCAGGGGTGCTGGAGAGGAGGTCTGTCGGGAAGCGGAATCTCAGATGAATTATTAGCAGCGTGGTTTTCGTCCCGGCCGTGGAACAGCGGACCAGCTCTACACCCTCGGCGGGGTCCTCGAGGGTGTGTGGGAGTTCGCCCAACCAGTCTACATGTGTTTTGTGGACTTGGAGAAGGCGTTCGACGGTGTCCCTCAGGGGGTGCTTCGGGAGCCCCCTGATACGGGCTGTTCGGTCCCTGTACGATCGGAGTCAGAGTTTGGTCCGCATATCCGGAACTAAGTCGGACTCGTTTCCGGTGAGGGTTGGACTCCGCCAAGGCTGCCCTGTGTCACCGATTCCGTTTTAATAACTTTTATGGACAGAATTTCTAGGCGCAGCCGAGGCGTAGAGGGGGTCCGGTTTGGTGGCCTCAGTATTGCGTCTCTGCTTTTTGCAGATGATGTGGTTCTGTCGGCTTCATCGAGCCATGACCTCCAACTCTCACCGGAGCGGTTCGCAGCCGAGTGTGAAGCGGCTGGGATGAGAATCGGCACCTCCAAATCTGAGACCGTAGTCCTCAGTCGGAAAAGGGTGGCGTGCCCTCTCCGGGTCGGGGATGAGATCCTGCCCCAAGTGGAGGAGTTCACTTGTTCACGAGTGAGGGAAGAATGGAACGGCGGATCGGTGCGGCGTCTGCAGTGATGCGGACTTTGCATCGGTCCGTTGTGGTAAAGAAAAGAGCTAAGCCGAAAGGCGAAGCTCTCGATTTACCGGTCGATCTTCGTTCCTACCCTCACCTACGGTCACGAGCTGTGGGTCGTGACCGAAAGAACGACATCCCGGATACGAGCGGCCGAAATGAGTTTCCTCCGCAGGGTGTCCGGGCTCTCCCTTAGATTGAGACAGAGCAAGAGCAACGGATAACATAAAGATCTTCAACATAGTGGGACACACAACAACCGTTAAAAATATCGCGGAGGATTAACGGTAACTGGACTACGTGATGATAAGTTGCAGTGACTCATTGTTCCAGGGCTGGGACTCTTTGTTTCCAGATATGCATGGTCTCCAGTGTAAAAGAATTGACGGTTGTATTATGTTAAGAAAGTTATTCAAGTAGTTACACTACTATTACATTTTCGACAGGGAAACTTGTTTTTTTTAAATTTTTAGGCGACTGGTCGAGGCTGCGTGCAGACTCTTCGCGGTCCCCTTGTGGTGGGCATGAGAACTCCGGGTGAGTGCCGCTGCGCGTTCCGTCCAGCAGGTGGCGCTGGGGCGACGCCCATGTGACACGAATGCCGTTTTGCTTGTTGTGTGCAGGCGCATTGATGCGAGGACCCGCCGCCCCGGTCGCTAAGAGCGTCGTCACTTTGGCGCCGCCGGCCAATCAAAAGAAGCTGGGAGACCCGGGGGGCGGGACATTCAGGTGAGTCGCGTGACCGCCGTGGCGGCCACCTCCTTATAAGCTTTTCCGAGGACGCCCTCAGAATCCTATAAACGCCAATCAAACATATCAACCACGTGGACCCCGAAACACCGCACACATTCAAAAGTTGACCGTTTTTAACCAACAACAAAAAAGTCATGGTACGATAACAAATTCTTATTTTTTACAGAAAAGAGATGAAATGTGAAAAAAAATGGCCACATTTTTTCCCAATGAATCTTTTTTTAACCTTGACAACAACATAATCTTTGTCAGGATTAAAACAATCAGAATTGTTTCAGGATAGTCGTATTTCTACAAGATAAAATATGAAGTAAAAAATACAAAAGTAAAGCAAAAAGCAAAAGTAAAAAATACAACTCTGTTCTGGTAATGTTATGCATTTCTACTGGAAAAGTCACCTTTGTTCTTTTAAGAAAAATCAGACTGTATTGTGAAAACAAACTGCCTTTTGTTTAAGAAAGAATAGGACTTTGTTCCTGTAATAATATGCGTTTGCGCTTCAACAACAACAACAACAACAACAACAACCCTTTGGGTGTGTCCGAAATCACTCACTAACCACCGTGTAGCGGTTACGCCGTTTTGTAGCGGTGTCCGACTGCTTAGGGATCATTTTCAGTGCCCTATATAGTGCACTCAAAATTTCCCACAAAGCATTGCGAAAAGTAGACACCGACCGATGGTCATGATATACCATCATGCATTGCGTCTTCACAGAAGAAGAAGTTGAAGAATGGCGGGATGAGATGCGTCACAGACGGAGTGATGGAAGTCACTTTTTTAACCGAGAAAAAAACCAAACCAGGACACACATTTGCTTCCAAAATCCTCCCGTTTTAATAATGTGCAGCAATTGTTGATTTTGTGAAGCGACCGCAACAGCCTATTTTGTTTTCGTGACGTCATTAGCGGAGCGCCGTGTCGTGTTCCGAATGAGCTCTCTATAAAGTCCGAGTGGACCATTTCAGACACGGCCGTTATTTATTGGTGGATGTCAGATTTGTGACGATGTGCCATCGCGACCGAGCTTTGAATTGGCCCAGAGTTCAGATGGGGAGGAGCGATTGTTTGCTTGGCGCCCCCAATTTTGCGTTGCGCAGTTTTTCGAAGGCCGGCTTTCTCGACTCCGTTGCAGAGACGACGACGACATCAATGACGTGGCGTCCATGGCCGGCGTCAACCTGAGCGAGGAGAACGCCCGTATACTGGCCACCAGCTCCGGGTTGGTGGGCACCAAGATCCGCTCGTGTAAGGACGAGGCCTTCCTGCCCGCCGGGTTGCTGCACCGACGTCTGATGGACACAGGTGAGCGGCGGGAGGCGGCCAAAAATCAAAGTGCCGATTGTCTGATTTTGAAAGAATTTAGGAGCAAATTATGGTGGAAAATAAGTATTTGGTCAATAACAACAGTTGATCTCAATACTTTGTTGGCAATGACGCAGGTCCAACGTTTTGTGGAAGTCTTCGTATTTTGGCCCATTGCTCCATGCAGTGATGTTTTGGGGCTGTCGCTGGGCAACGCAGACTTTCAACTCCCTCCAAAGACTTTCTATGGGGTCGAGCTCTGGAGCTCTAGGCCGCTCCAGGACCTTGAAACGCGTTGCGTTTGGGATCATTGTTGTGCTGAAAGACCCGGCCACGCTTCATCTTCAATGCCCTTCCTTGCTGACGGAAGGAGGTTTTCACTCCAAATCTCACCATACACGGCCCCATTCATTCTTTCCTTTACGCGGATCAGTCGTTCTGGTCCCTTTTGCAAAAAAAACAGCCCCAGAGCATGATGTTTCCAGTAGGTATGGTGTTCTTTGGATGCAACGCAGCATTCTTTCTCTTCCAAACACGACAAAGTTCCATTTTGGTTTCATCTGACCATATGACATTCTCCCAATCCTCTTCTGGATCGTCCAAATGCTCTCTAGCAAACTTCAGACGGGCCTGGACACGTACCGGCTTAAGCGGGGGGGACACGTCTGGCACTGCGGGATTTGAGTCCCTGCGTGGCGCTGTCGCGTGTTACTGATGGTAGCCTTTGTTACTTTGGTCCCCGCTCTCTGCGGGTCATTCACTTTGTCCCCCCGTGTGGTTCTGAGATTTTTGCTCACGGTTCTTGAGATCATTTTGACCCCACGGGGTGAGATGGACGGAGATTATCGGCGGTCTTGTATGTCTTCCATTTTCTAACGATTGCTCCCGCAGTTGATTTCTTCACACCGAGCTGCTGACCCATTGCGGATTCGGTCTTCCCGGCCTGCTGCAGGTCTACCATTTTGTTTCTGGGTGTCCTTGGAGCGCTCTTTGGTCTTGGCCATGGTGGAGTTATCGTGGAGTGAGATTGTGGACAGGTGTCTTTTATACTGATAACGAGTTCAAACAGGTGCCATTAGTGCAGGACAGAGGAGCCGCTTAAAGACGAAGTTACAGGTCTGTGTGAGAGCCAGAAATCTTGCTTGTTTGGAGGTGACCAACTACTTATTTTCCACCATAATTTGCTAATAAATCAGACAGCTTTTCCCCATTTTGTGTCTCATACGTGAGGTATACCGATGATGAAAATTCCAGGCATCGCTCATCTTTTTAAGTGCCCAATTGGTGGCTGACTAAATGCTTTTTTGCCCCACTGTATGTCTCAACACAGAATAAACTAACTTCAAATTCAGAAATGGCCAATAAAAACAGAAAAATATTGTACTTAATATTTTCCTGGAGGATGCATTTGAGATGAGCCTTTGAAGTTGGTAATCGTGACAAATGAAGTGAAACTGACAATGATTTTAATCCATTCGTTTCCATAATGAGAGCGCTTAAAGAGGAGGATGCTATTCACACGACACAGCTTGCATCAGGCATCAGGGCCAGGTGGGCCAGGAGGGCCAGGAGGGCCAAGAGGGCCAAGAGGGCCAGGAGGGCCAGGTGGACCTGGCTCAAGTTGGAGGCCAAAACAAAAAAGGAAAGAAACTAGCCAAATTTAATTTTAACCTTAAATTTGTACATCGACATGTACTTGAGCGGCGGAAAGAAGCCTTATCGTTCTCTTCAGTCTTCCAGATTGCTTAATTTATGGTAAAAAAACAATTAAAAAAATTCAAATAATTAATCATTAAAATATCCCCCAGGGCCTCCCTACAATGGTTTTTCAAATGTTTATTTGTTGAATTTTTTTTTTGGTCGCCTTTTTCATGCCTTTGGTGTTTGCATGTGTGTTCAATAAATAAATGCAAAGACGTGACTCATGTCAAGTCAAACACAGGGCTCTACAGCGACTTTTCCGTCGGCAGCGCTGGCCCGTGCGTGATGTGTGTCGTCTCACGTAATTGGCATCTAAAGATAGGCAGTGACTCCGGTTGTAGCTGCTAAATATTTGACTGCGAATGTGACGTTGGTCTGCAACAAGCAGTGGCTGACTAAACTTTTTCAAGACATAATGGAAATACACGTTCAGATAAAAGCAAAGCATAACAAAAGGCATGCATGTTTACATGGATTGTTTTTTATTAACTTGGGTCAAATGCTGTCCTTAATGTAACGACAGCATAACAAAGTTAATATCAGCATACATGGGTGTTTGGGTTGATGGGGAAAAACCAATGAGAGTGATTTGAATAGACAACGCATTTGTTAACCAAGGAGGAGAACTTGATTTTTGGTAACAATGTAGTTGTTTTCAAAACGTGCAGTAATGTGCATAAAACTCCAACAAAATGCTTTTGCTGAAGAACTCGTGGGTTTACAGTACGAGTCCCGTGGCAGTATGAAGTCAAGTGGGACGCTGCCGTTCCCAGTTGCTTGTCTGTCCTTATTTGTTTCACAAGGATCATTTGCATAACTTTGAAAATGGCTCATTGTAATAAAGGAGTCAACGGAGTTCGGTTACGTGCTCGGCGCTGCAGCTTCGGTTCACCTCCTGTTCTCGTCTTTTTGGGGCGTAATCCTAAACTCCGAAGGTCCTGACTACCGTACGGAGGCTTTTCCCAACACGGAGTGACGAGACCCCGGCTGGAGCAAGTGTCACTGGCACGGTCTCAAAAGTCGATGCCGCTGATACCCTTCTCCAAATTAAAGGTCGATACTTTTGATACTTTTGATACTTCAGAGGAACTGGACTGTGGCTCTTTTAGCAGACAAACAGAACGAGCATGTTGGGGCACAAATTCAACCGGCAACGTATTTGTGGGAAAGCAACGGACAAATATAAAATGACATAAGCAAAGCGAATCAAACCTAATTCATTTGTTATATGAAATCATTTATTTATTTATACACAAGGGAAATCTATGTGATTAGAAGAAGCATTCCAAAAATAAATCATGTAGCCCCCACTTTGTACTCGGGTCATTTGAGTACTGTTTAGAATAGTGGGACTCAAGTAAAAACAAAGTCATACATGATAATACAGTGTTCCCTCGTTTGTCACGGTGGTTGCGTTCTAACCCCAACCCTATATCGTGCTTACGCCATTTTGTGGTGGTGTCCGAATGCTTGGTGATGAAATGCCGTGCCCTATTATCGTGCACTCAAGATTTACCACAAAGCATAGCCAACCGAGTCGTGATATACCATCATGCGTTGTGTCTTCGCGGAAGAATGGCACGATGAGGTGCGTCACAAAGAAAAGAAACGGGACACAGATTTGTTTGAATAATGTGCAGCGGTTTTTTTGTGTTAAGCGACCACAACAGCCTACTTTATTGAGCGACAACATTAATGGAGCGCCGTGTCGTGTCCAAAAGCTGTTCAGAATGAGCTCTCCATAAAGTGCGATGAGTGAACGATTTCAGAGGAGCACAGATGCATTCTTTGCCTTGAGGATGTTGATGGAAAAGAAAGAGCTACATTCACCTATCGCGGGTTATTTTTGGAACGTAACCACCGTGATAAACGAGGGAACACTGTAATATCAGACATGACAAATATTGAATGATGATGATGATGATCCTAAAAATAATACACTTTTAACCTTGCTGCGACGTACTAATTCATTTCCGGTTCAGATGCCGTCCTGTGTGGCCGTGTATTCTTTGATATTAATATCTCCAGAATGAGAGGGGTGGAGGGAGAAGAGTGAGGCGACGGGTAGAAGAGAGATAGCGAGGGTGCAGGACTCGAAATACTCGGGGTCAACAGTCCAGAGCAACGGTGAGTGTGGTCAGGAAGTGAAGAAACGGGTTACGTGACAAAAGCGTCTCTGCTAGGATGAAGGGCAAAGTTTCTAAAACGGTGGTGAGGCCGGCCATGATGGACGGATGAGAGACAGTGGCACTGAAGAGACGACAGGAAGCAGAGCACATGAAGATGTTGAGGTTCGCTCTCGCAGTGACCGGGTTGCATCAAATCAGAAAGGAGCTCATCAGATGGACGGCAGAGGTTCGATGTTTTGGAGACAAAGTTAAGAGAGAGCAGACTTGGATGGTTCGGACACGTCCAGAAAAGAGAGAGAGAGAGAGAGTATATTGGTAGAAGGATGATGAGGATGGAGCTGCCAGGCGAGAGAGCGAGAGGAAGACCAAAGAGAAGGTGGATGGATGTCGTGAGGGCAGTTGGTGTTGGAGAGGAGGATGCAGGAGAGAGGCTGACGTGGAAAAGGATGACACTCTGTGGCGACCCCTAACGGGACAAGCCCAAAGGAAAGTCATTCAATTCTTGACGTGGCGGCCATGATGGCAGGAGTTCTAGCTATTGTCCAACAGCAGAGCAGCATTGCGTGGGCGGTGTTTTTTTTTTGCTCTGTTACAGTCACAGTTTTTTTGTCAAGCCGGTCATCTCTACGCCTATGGCATCTAATCTTAGCCGGTTTTGGAAATAGAACGCGCACTAATTCCTCGTGGCTCATGGAAGCGAACCGCCTGACTTGCCACTCGTCACGACAACAAGCACACCGGCACGGTAAGTTTGGATCACATTTAAACAAACATTTTTAAGCTTTTAAAAAATATTTCTTTACAATAACTTTGTACTGTACTGGGTGTTTTAGGGCACGCAAAAAGTACAACATAATAATGTTATACTGTACCGTACTATGGGTGCATATGGCCTAAAAAAAAGTGCTTCCTACAGACACTCGGCTATAACAGACCCCCCCCCCCCCCGCCCCCCCCCGTCCCATTAGTCAGTTACATTGAAGTTCAACTGTATTATGTTTTTATACAATACACTGCTATTTTTCTCTTAAAAACACAACTAAACATGTTTTTAGGAGCTGCAACAGATTGGCATTTCAGTGGGCAAAATTGATTTGGTATAGCGGTAAATTGAGTTCCAAGCTTGGCCACAAAACAAAACAAAATTTGTAATCAAAGTACCGCTGCATCCTTTTCCGGTTGCGAAGTGGCGGCGTTTTTCCGGTGCATTTCCGTAACAGAAAGGAGCAGATCAGTTACGTTGTTTTTGTGGCCACGTCAGCTCGGCGGCTCGGCGTGAGCGAGGTTCCGCTGGAAGTGGTCAACTTGGTGTCGCACGCCACGCAGTCGCGCCTGCGCTCGCTGCTGGAGAAAGTGTCTGCGCTAGCTCAACACCGTTCGGACGTCGTCAAGGTGAGTGTCGGCCGTATGCCGAGACTACAAGGTACCGCGCTACCTCACTGTCAAAAAATCTGTGGTGCAAAAGTCGGTGCATCTGCACTGCGCTCACCAACTCCACTGTGTCAACAAAACAAACAAAAAGTCCATTGAACGGTGCAGCCTAGGAGGAATGATGAAACGTGTTTGTAACCGTGCGGTTGTGGTTGCGATCAGGACGAAGAGCATCACGAGCAGACGAGCGACGTTCGCTCTCAGCTTCGCTTCTTCGAGCAACTGGAGCGTCTGGAGAAGCAGCGGAAGGACGAGCAAGAGAGGGAGATCCTGCTCAAGGCCGCCAAGGTCCCAAGTCCATCTGAAAAATGCGCCGTTGGGTTAGCTGTCCTCTGCTAACGTCAGCGTTTGTGTTGCAGAGTCGAGCCAGACAAGAAGATCCTGAGCAGGCTCGTCTGAAGCAGAAGGCCAAAGAGGTTTGTTGGTGCTGGCGCACGCCTACCCGTTTCCAAGCGATCCAACTCTCGTATCCGCGGCATGCACTATTGACTTGGCCATTTTGTAGTGCGGTTGGAATATCGAGTGGGTTGAGGTTGTCCCCTATGAGTGCCCGTGTTGTAGCCCAGCTCAACTCCATTTTTATAAATTGAAGTTTTCATTGACTAATTTTTTTACACCCGGAGTTCCTAAAGGCTCTCGATGTTGGGGGGCTGTCCTGGTTGACACGCCTCTGCAACATCGCGTGGCCATCGGGGACAGTGCCTCTGGCTTGGCGGTCCCCCTTTTAAAGAAGGGGGACCGGAGGCTGTGTTCCTCAACCTCCCTGTTAAGGTCTATTCAGGAGTGCTGGAGAGGAGGGTCCGTCAAGAAGTCGAATCTCAGATTCAGGAGGAGCAGTGTGGGTTTTCGTCCTGGCCGTGGAACAGTAGACCAGCAATAGACACCTTTGGCACGGTCCTCGAGGGTGCGTGGGAGTTCGCCCAACCGGTTTGGTCTGCATTGCCGGCAGTAATTTGTTTGTCGGATTTGTTTTCCGGTGAAAGTTGGACTCCGCCAAGCCTGCCCTTTGTCACCGATTCTGTTCATAACTTTTATGGACATAATTTCTAGGTGCAGCCGAGGCATACAGGGGGCTCCGGTTTGGTGGCCTCAGTATTGCTTCTCTGCTTTTTGCAGATGTGGTTCTGTGGGCTTCATCAAGCTAGGTTCGCCAATTCTCACTGGAGTGGTTCGCAGCAGTGTGTGAAGCGGCTGGGATGAGAATCAGCACCTCCAAATCTGAGACCGTGGTCCTCAGTCGGAAAAGGGTGGCGTGCCGCCTCCAGGTCAAGGATGAGATCCTTCCCCAAGTGGAGGAGTTCAAGTATCTTGGGATCTTGTTCACAAGTGAGGGAAGAATGGAACGGGAGATCGGTGCGGAATTTGTATCGGTTCGTTGTGGGGAAGAAGGCGCTAAGCCGAAAGGCGAAGCTCTCGATTTACCGGTCTGATCTTGATCTTGTTCTTTTCGGTCTTTGATATGAGTCAGTACCGGCTCTGTGGAGGACTCGTGTCCGTTAATAGTTGAACCATGTGAGAAAACATCTATAGGTCTGAAAGGGCTTGTTCGTTCCTCTTCAACTTGGCTCAGTTTCCAGTGCTTGGCCAGCCAGGTCATCTCAAACGCCCAACTGGAAAGCCTGACATTGGGTAGAGCCATTCCTCCGATGTCCCTTGGTGACCACATTTTCTTGAACGTGAATCCTGGGTCTCTTCTTATCTTACAGAAAGTCTGACACTTTTATCATACTGTTTGAACAGCTGTACTGGTATCTAAACAGGCAGCATTGTGGAAACGTAATTGAACTGTGAGGCAACCACCATTTTAGTGACATTCATGTTCCCCCTTAAGAGTAAGCTTCCATTTTCCCCACTTATTGTCTTCTGAAGGAGTGGGCCCGTATTTGAGGACATTATATTATCCACATTTGGATTTCATTTACAACCCCAATTCCAATGAAGTTGGGACGTTGTGCTAAACATAAATCTAAACAGAATACAATGATTTGCAAATCATGTTCGACCTATATTTCATTGAATACACTACAAAGACAAGAGAGTTCATGTTCAAACTGATCAACTTGATTGTTTTTAACAAATCATCATTAACTTGGAATTTTACGGCCGCAACACGTCCCAAAAAAGCTGGGACAGGGTCATGTTTCCCACTTTGTTACATCACCTTTCCTTTGAACAACATTCAACAAACGTTTGGGAACTGAGGACACTCATTGTTGAAGCTTTGGAGGTGGAATTCTTTCCCATTCTTGCTCGATGTACAGCTTCAGCTGTTGAACAGTCCGGGGTCTCCGTTGTCGTATTTTACGCTTCATAATGTGCTGCACATTTTCAACAGGAGACAGGTCTGGACTGCAGACAGGCCAGTTTAGTACCGCACTCTTTTACGACGAAGCCACGCTGTTGTAACACGTGCAGAATGTGGT
Organism: Phyllopteryx taeniolatus; assembly: GCF_024500385.1. NCBI lineage: Eukaryota > Metazoa > Chordata > Actinopteri > Syngnathiformes > Syngnathidae > Phyllopteryx > Phyllopteryx taeniolatus. Next base: position 33,264,076 of record NC_084506.1, read on the forward strand.
TTGGCATTGTCTTGCTGGAATAAGCGGGGGCGTCCGTGAAAAAGACGTCGCTTGGATGGCAGCATATGTTTCTCCAAAACCTGTATGTACCTTTCAGCATGAATGGTGCCTTCACAGATGTGTAAGTTACCCACGCCATTGGCACTAACACAGCCCCATACCATAACAGATGCTGGCTTTGGAACTTTGCGTCCATAAAGGTCCGGATGGTTCTTTTCCTCTTTGGCCCGAAGGACTTGTATGACGTCCACAATTTCCCAAAACAATTTGAAATGTGGACTCGTCGGACCACAGAACACTTATCATCTTAGACAAGCTCGGGCCCAGAGAAGCCGGCGGCGTTTCTGGGTGTTGTTCATCAATGGCTTTTGCTTTGCATAGTAGAGTTTCAAGTTGCACTTAGGGATGTAGCGCCGAACTGTATTTACTGACATTGGTTTTCTGAAGTGTTCCTGAGCCCACGTGGTGATATCCTTGACACATTGTCGGTTTTTGATGCAGTGCCGCCTGAGGGATCGAAGGTCACGGGTGTTCAATGTTGGTTTTGGGCCTTGCCGCTTCCATGCAGTGATTTCTCCAGATTCTCTGAACCTTTGGATGATATTATGGACCGTAGATCAGAATTGGAATCAGAATCAGAATCCTCTTTATTTGCCAAGTATGTCCAAAAAACACATAAGGGATTTGTCTCCGGTAGTTGGAGCCGCTCTAGTACGACAACAGACGGTCAATTGACAGAGAACACTTTGGAGACATAAAGACATTGAAAAAACAGTCACTGAGCAGTAAAGGGTTGCTACTTATCTGGTAATGCCGGTACATTTTTTTTTTTTTGACAATTGTGCAAAAAGATGCAGAGTCCTCGAGCACTTCGAGCAGTTGGAATGACTAATATTGCAATAGTCCGGTGCAAAGGGCGCAGAGACCTCAAGCGAGTAGTACGATAGTCTGGGACAATGTTGATTGTGCAAATGTTGCAGATACTCCTCTGTCAGTGTGCAAATGGAGCGGATGCTACTCTGGCATGAGTGGCCAGTATCGGTCAACAACAGATCTGCAAATAGTGCAGCGTGGCGAGACAACTACAGTGTGTGCACTGTATAATTGGCCCCACAGTTCTTTTTGGAACGTGTTGCAGCCATCAAATTCATAAGTAAGTTCATAATTATTTGCTCAAAACAATCAAGTTGATCAGTTTGAACATGAAATATCTTGTCTTTGTAGTGTATTCAATTCAATATAGGTTGAACCTGATTTGCAAATAATGGTATTCTGTTTTTAGTTATGTTGAACACAACGTCCCAACGTCATTGGAATTGGGGTTGTAGTAGCCAAGTATTCCATAGCGGCCGCTATCCATCTAAAGTTGAATGGTGGCACGTGATTGGAGCAACATCAGGCTCGGATTGTGGCGTTTGTCCGTATTCGTGTGCTCGACCGAAGCCTGCTGTCAAGTCAGCAAACGCGATTTGCTATTTGAACAAGTTTGTTGTTTTTGTTGACAGATGCAGCAGCAGGAGTTGGCGCAAATGCGCCAACGCGACGCCAACCTCACGGCGCTCGCCGCCATCGGGCCCCGAAAGAAGCGCAAGATGGACTCGCCAGGCGGCACCGCAGCCTGCGCCGAGGTAGCGGCACACTGCCTACAACCGCTTGAACGTCCGCATCGTAGCTATGAAAACGTGACGTGCCAGCGCGCTGTAGCAGCCCGGGTAACCGACGTGCAGACCTGCCGGCCGTCTTGGGCACGTCGACGTTCCCGCCCGAGGCAATGCGTGGCCACGAAATTAAGTCGGAACTTGCTCATTTCTCAACCGATTTTCACGAGATTTCCTTTTTTGTCAACGCCAAAGCGTGTGCTAGCAATACAGAACGTTTGACAAAAACATCCTTACGTGTGAAAGAGACTCCCAGTTCCCTTGTCATAATTGTGCGCCGTCGTACGCGACCGTGTGCCGACATCCTTGAAATCATTTCACGCTTAAAAAAACGATCGTGTAATGTGTCTACTCCCAAGCAGAACTGCACATCAACGGTAAAGTCAACATCGTTAGCTGATTGAATATAGCCGACCACCGCTAGTTCCCGCCACAAGTGGTCAAGGATACTGTAGACGCAGCTGCCGCCGCACGAAAAATCGCTTCATTGCAAAGCTCGTACTTTGATTCATCGATTTATTTGTCTTGATAAAACATTTTGAATTTCCATTCCTTCATTCAGAAACAGGACGTGATTTCAAATTGACAGTACAGAGAATGCACAAACAAATTGATGGTGATGCATTTCCTGGTTTGGTCCGTAACATCGTCAGCAAATTGGCAAAAATGTTGAATTGTTTTCCAAAGTCAAAGCAGCTGTTCGGACATGTCTTATTTCTATTAAACATCTAGATAATCAGACTTCTTTCATGGAGTAGAATATTTACTGTCGGAGGATTTGGACCATTTTAAGTTGAACAGAAATGATTAATCGAGGATCAAGATATAGTTGTTGATAAATTTGATCAGCGAGTCGATGAATTTTTGCAACTCTACTCTATTGAAACAAATTAAATAGGTAACAAGCACATTCATAAACGAACCGCACGGCCACAACTGATGCCGCGAAAATCAACGTGCAAAGTGGCTAATCGGCCAGCTAATGCTGCACTCTCATTGGCTGACTCGCACCTCACTCACCAGGCCAGGCCCCGCCTTTTAAAGCCACACACGTTCCAAAGTCACAGATACTACAGTGTAGAATGTGAAGATGGTGGCCCCGGGTGGGCAAAAAACACCTGCACCTTACATGCATACACTACTTTGCCAAAAGTATTCGCTCACCTGTTTTGACTCGGATATGGATTTGAGTGACATCCCATTCTTAGTCCATCGGGTTCAATATGATGTCGGTGCACTGGTCCGCAGCTTCAACTCTTCTGGGAAGGCTGTCCACAAGTATGGGAATTTATGACCATTTTTCCAGAAGCTGACTGGCTTTCAGTCAGTATATGAATGTGTGTGTGTGAATGGGTGAATGGGTGAATGTGAGGCTTTGTAAAGCGCTCTGGGCACTGTGGTGCTGTCCATAAAGCGCGATAGAAGTGCAGTCCATTTACCATTCACTCTCGGCTCTAGTTTCTTTCCAAAGGTGTTCTATGGGGTTGAGGTCAGGACTGTGTGCAGGCCAGTCAAGTTCATCCACATTAAACTCTTTGATTTGTATCTTTATGTACCTTGCCTTTCATGTTAGAAATGGAACAACTCTTCCCACAAAGTTGGGAGCGTGGAATTGTCCAAAATATTGGCTCCTTAGTTCCAGTGAAAGGAACGCTGAAGGATTCCGCATACCAAGAGGTTTTGGACAAGTCATTGCTCCCAACTTTGTGGGAACAGTTTGGCCCCTTCCTGTTCCAACATGACTGTGCACTCGTCATACATGCAAATCAGTCGCCTCAAAATAGGCGATTTGCGTGAATCGTGCAGATCCGATGAGTTTTTTCGCCGTTGCTTTCGTACTGCGTCATCGCTGGCAGCTAGATCCATTCCCAGATGTAATTGGGAATATTACTCCGCGGCCCGAGGTTCCGCCTGTGCGCTCGGGACCGGCTTTGGATATATCGCAGGAGTTGACGAGACCAGAAAAAACACTTCCGCCGCTTCTGCTGTTAAGAAGTAACAGTACTTTGACTCCATTACACTGATCTAAATGTCGCTCGCTACTCTTATTGATCAATTATTGCTTGTCAACTATTTCGTGAGCGAGACTACGACTTGGACTTCCGCACTGACGCCGTTTGCTCCAATCCAGTTGAAGCGCTGGTGACGTTTAAGCCGAGTTCACCGATCAAACGACACAAAGTCACACGACCTTACACATCAGCATAGGTATTAACAGTAGATAAGCCGGCCTGGTTTCAAAAAAATCAGGACTCTTTACTCGGTACTTGAGTAATTATTTCACTGTGTACTTTTTACTCTGAAGTCATTTTTTGGAGGACTACTTTTGACTTTGACTTGAGTCACATTATTGTCAAGTAACAGAACTCTTGACTCTTGACTACAATATTTGGAGCGGACGTCCTCAATTGCTACTTTTGCGTCGAAGCAACATTTTTGCTCATCACATCGGCCAGTGTCGTATTTGTGGCGCCGGTCGGGTTGAGGCGCTGCGCGTCGTGGCCCTGGTTGCGGACCCAGCGGAACAGCGAAGCACGCGTAACATCGGCGACAAGAGTTGATCCGCTAGGACATCTTGTACATTAATTAGGAAACGCGCCTACATTGATCTCATTAGTTTACGGATATTGAAGTGAAATGTATTAAGCGACGGAGCGATGTTGGGGATTATGTCACAACACAGAATGGACTAATTTCAAATTTAGCAATGGCCACAAAAAAAACAAAACACAAAAATATTATACTTAATCTTTTCCTGGAGGATGCATTTGGGATGAGCCTTTGAAGTTGGTACGAGTGAAAAATGGAGTGAAACAGACAATGATTGTAGTCAATTCTTTTCCAGAATGAGAGTGCTTAAAGAGGAGGATGCTATTGATGTGGCACAGCTTGAAGCAGGCATCGGGTGCAGGTGGGCCGGATGGGCCGGATGGGCCTGGCTCAAGTTGGAGGCAAAAACAAAAAGCAAAGAAATGAGGCAAATTTAATTGGAATCCGAAATTTTTACATCAACATGTACTTGAGCGGTGTAAATAAATGTTTTTCTTTGCGTGAAGAAAATGTGTTTATTTTGCTTTATTGTACTCTTTAGAGTCTTCCAGATTGCTTCATTTATGTTCAAATCCAAAACATTCTCTGCGGGAGCCCGCAAGATTCCCCCCCCTTACAATGTTTTTTTTTTTTTGGTCAACTTTTTCATCCCTTTAGTGTTTGCATGTCTGACTAGTGGCCAAAGCATAACAACACGGATGAGAGCGTCTATTGTGGTTGAACTTGACTGGTCTTAACAGTCCTGACCTCAACCCGATAGAACACTTTGAATGAATTAGAGCGGAGACTGAGAGGCATCAGCATGCAACCTCCTGCAAAAATGCTCAAAAATTCCCATAAACAGACACCGAAACCTTGTGGAAAACCTTCCCAGAGGAGTTTAAGCTGTTATAACTGCAGAGAGTGGACGGATGTCATACTGAATCCTATGGATTAAGAATGGGATGTCACTCAAATTCATATCCGCGTCAAGACAGGTGAGCGAATACTTTTGGCAATGTAGTGCATTCATTCATTCATTCATTCATTCATGTTCCTCCGCTTATCCGAGGTCGGGTCGCGTGGGCAGCTGTCTCAGCAGGGCAGCAAAGACTTCCCTCTCTCCAGCCACTTCCTCCAGCTCTTCCGGAGCGTTCCCAGGCCAGCCGAGAGACGTAGTCTCTCCAGCGTATCCTGGGTCGTCCCGGCGGGACGTGCCCGGAGCACCTCACCAGGGAGGCGTCCAGGCGGTATCCGAATCAGATGCCCGAGCCACCTCATCTGGCTCCTCTCCATGTGGAGGAGCAGCGGCTCTACTCTGAGATCCTCCCGCATGACCGAGCTTCTCACCCTCTCTCTAAGGGAGAGCCCGGACACCCTGCGGAGGAAACTCATTTGGGCCGCTCGTATCCGGGATCTCGTTCTTTCGGTCACGACCCGCAGCTCGTGACCGTAGGTGAGGGGAGGAACGTAGATCCACCGGTAAATCGAGAGCTTCGCCTTTCGGCTTAGCTCCTTCTTCACCACAACGGACCGATACGAAGTCCGCATCACTGCAGACGCCGCACCGATCCGCCTGTCGATCTCCCGTTCCGTTCTTCCCTCGCTTGTGAAGAAGACCCCGAGATACTTGAACTCCTCCACTCGGGGCAGGATCTCATCCCCGACCCGGAGAGGGCACGCCACCCTTTTCCGACCGAGGACCACGGTTTCAGATTTGGAGGTGGCGATTCTCATCCCAGCAACACTGCTGCGAACCGTTCCAGTGAGTGTTGCAGATCACGGCTCGATGAAGCCGACAGAACCACATCATCTGCAAAAAGCAGAGATGCAATCCTGAGGCCACCAAACCGGACCCCCGCTACGCCTCGGCTGCGCCTAGAAATTCTGTCCATAAAAGTTATTAAAACGGAATCGGTGACACAGGGCAGCCTTGGCGGAGTCCAACCCTCACCGGAAACGAGTCCGACTTACTGCCGGATATGCGGACCAAACTGGTCATACAGGGACCGAACATCTCGTATCAGGGGGCTAACCCCATACTCCTGAAGCACCCCCCACACAACTCCCCGAACACCTTCTCCAAGTCCCCAAAACATATGTAGACTGGTCGGGTGAACTCCCATGCACCCTCGAGGACCCTGCTGAGGGTGTAGAGCTGGTCCACTGTTCCATGGCCAGGACAAAAACCACACTACTCCTCCTGAATCTGAGGTTTGACTTCCCGGCAGACCCTCCTCTCAAGCACCCCTGCATAGACCTTACCGGCAAGGCTGAGGAGTGTGATTTCCCCCTGTAGTTGGCACACACCACCCCAGTCTGCCAATCCAGAGACACTGTCCCCGATGTCCACGTGATGTTGCAGAGGTGTGTCAACCAGGACAGCCCCACAACATCCAGAGCCTTTAGGAACTCCGGGCGAAGAGACCACAGACGCTGCGTCCTTATGGGAAGGCTTGTCTGTGGCATTGAGGAGGTCTTCGAAGTATTCTTCCCACCGACTCAGAACGTCCCGAGTCGAGGTCAGCGGCGCCCCATCCCCACTATACACAGTGTTGATGGTGCACTGCTTCCCCCTCCTGAGACGCCGGACGCCGGACGGTGGACCAGAATTTCCTCAAAGGCATTCGGTAATCGTTCTCCATGGCCTCACCCAACTCCTTCCATGTCCGAGTTTTTGCCTCAGCGACCACCAAAGCTGCATTCCGCTTGGCCAGCTGGTACTCATCAGCTGCCTCGGGAGTCCCACAGGCCAAAAAGGCCCAATACGACTCCTTCTTGATGGCATCCCTCAACGGGTTCGGGGCTTGCCGCCACGACAGCCACCGACGACCTTACGGCCACAGCTCCGGTCGGCCGCTGCTTGAACGTGGTGTTCGTTATGGACAATCCGTGATGAGCACAGAACTCCAATAACAGAACACCACTCGGGTTCTGATCGGGGGGGCCAATCACGCCCCTCCAGGTCTCACTGTCATTGCCCACGTGAGTGTTGAAGTCCCCCAGCAGAACGACGGAGTCCCCAGCAGGAGCGCTCTCCAGCACCTTCTCCAGGGACTCCGAAAACTGCTGTTTGGTGCATAGGCACAAACAACAGTCAGTACCCGTCCCCCCACCCGAAGCGACCCTCTCGTCCACCGGGGTGAACCCCAACGTACGGGCGCCGAGCCGGGGAGCAATAAGTATACCCGCACCTGCTCGGCGCCTCTCACCGCGGGCAACTCCAGAGTGGAAGAGAGGTCTGGAGGTAAAAGGCATGGCTGTGATCAGTGAAAATCAACCAAATCAATTGTGATTCGCCACAATGAAGTCAACATTTAACAAGGGGAATCATTAGCTTTTCACACGGGGCCAGGTAACTTGGAGTAGCTTTTCTTTTTTTAACCTTAATGAATGAAATCATTTCAAAACACCATTTTAAATTCACTTGTAAAGATCAGACAAATATAACCCATTTCTTTCAAGATCTTAAACAAAGTGGGGAAACTATGCAAAAATATAAGACTTTGAGAAGGGGGCCATTGTATATTAATAAAATAAATATTAGTTGCTACTTGCAAGATTTCTATCTGTGTGTGTGTGTGTGTGTGGGGGGGGGGAGGGGGTCCCGAAACCTAACCCCACGATACGAGGGACCACTGTACAGTACGCGCACGCACACACACAGTTCCTGTGGCGAGAATGTGACGCGCTCCTCTGCCCACAGGTGTCGTCTGGCGCTTCTGCGTCGGGTGCGTCTTTGTCGTCGTCCGTGTCGTCGCCGCGCCAGCCTTGGCGTCAGCGCATCACCAGAGTCAACCTCAGGGACTTGATCGTGTGTCTGGAGCAGGACGGCAGCACCGCGCGATCGCTCACGCTCTACAAGGCGCTGCTCAAGTGAGCGCCACCGCCGGCCCGGACCCCCGCCCTCCCCTCGCGCTCCGCGAGGTGCCTCAAGCGAGGGCGGACCGCCACCGCCCCGGCCCTCCCGCCGCAGTACGAGGCACCGCTCGAGTGAGGACAAGACCCCCAGCCCCGTACATGTGCCGTCCCCGTCAGCACGGCAACACCATCCTGTATTATCACACGACCACGCGGGGACGGATCAGCCGGAAGCCGTTAGCTCTTAGCTCGGATTTTGTGGCAACCGTTTGTTAAAGGGTTCTTGTCCTAACCTGCGCACTCGGTTTCATAACACTAAAATGTTGTGGCTCCGCCCACAGACGTATCTAAACAGTCGGAGGCGGGCCGGTCGAGGACGATCATGATTTGACCGTGAAGGGCCGTAGATGAAATGCTAGCAGGCACTTTTTTTTCTACTATGCTAAGACGCTAAAGTTTTGTAAGCGTGTCGCGATTGTCGTTCTACGAAGGTTCGGATTGTTCAAGTCAAGTCGGTGGAGCGAAGACGCGGTGCACGCTTTGTGGTCTGCGTCGCGTTCCCGCTCGCGCCGCAGCGCGCGGACTTTCACACTTTGATCTTGTCATGCAAAATGCAGTTTTTCTTCACTTTTTACGACTTTTTGCAGGTTTTTAATGCTTTGTTTTGGTCGTCGTGACGAGCGCCACGGTCGCTGCGTCCGCTCCAACTTTTACCATTATTTATATTTCCTACATTCTCTACTCGATCATGGACTTTTACACTTGTTTGTACCTTTACTCAAATAAAATAAAGACCTTTGGAAAGTGCACACGAGTCACATGAGCGGGCAGTGATGTCACCTCATCTGGACTGGCAGGTCTGGGCGAACTGTTCTGCTCAAGGGCCTCATTTGATTTTCAACATTGGATGCATGGGCCATTGGTAGATGAGGTTAACAATAATAAAAGTCTTTCTCATGTCTTTTTCAATTGTATGATTAATACTTATTTAAAGGGGGAGTTTGCAGTTTTGAGACAACTAGCAAGATTCGAATGTAGCCTCACTTCACTGTGCTTCTGATGGCTGCTATTGGCCAGTTAGCAAATGAGGGATGAGGCCCCGCCCCCCCCCCCCAGAGATGGACATTTCAAAATGGTTTCAGTCAAGCTCCTGAAGCACAAGCTAACAGATTAGCGCGAGGTTGCGGGGCTGCTCGAGAGTGCACGGCAAAGGGTTGACACCTCGTTGGTCAGGTCTTATCTCTGGTAGCTCCCCCTTTAACTTATAACCAATTATTCAATAGAATATATATAAAAATGTATACACTTGTTTATTTTACTATTTACAATACTTTTGCTAATTAATAAAATTATGTTAAAGGAATGTCAAACTCACTCGTTTGTATTTGTTTCACTAAAATAATGACCTAATCAATGAGATAATACAAAGCAAAAGAATAGATGCATTTTAATGCATACATATTTAGGGTTAAATGCTAAAATAATGCCACAAATATTACAGGACTCTTAATCATGTAAATGCTCGATGGGGCAGATTAAAGGGCAGAGCGGGAACCGGGCGGGCGTTTGACGTTTCGTCTGCAGTCGTTGCCTTTTTGTGCTTTTCAATGGTTGCCCTCGGAAATGCACAGTGCACATATTTGAAATATCGTGTCAATCTGCAAGGACCGCTTTGGCTTCAGGTCACAAAAGAAATGCGAAATGTGTGGCACAGAGGGTAATGGTACACCCCGGAGGGTCGTCAGTTCGTATCCCCGCCCCAGTGCGCCTCGTCGTCCTGTCCCCGGGCAAGACTGTGGTGGTCGTAGAATGGCAGCCGGGCTCGCATCAGACTGCCCCCTGCAGGGCAGCTGTGGCTACACGAGTAGCTTCCCACCACCAGGTGAATGAATAATGTGTGACGCTGTCTGCTTAGTGTGCCCGTTTAAGCGTAATGCATTAGTTTTCCATCCATCCATCCATTTTGTGAGCCGCTTCTCCTCACGCGGGTCGCGGGCGTGCTGGAGCCTATCCCAGCCACCATCGGGCAGGAGGCGGGGTAAACCCTGAACTGGTTGCCAGCCAATCGCAGGGCACATACAAACAAACAACCATCCACACTCACAAACTCACACCTACGGGCAATTTCGAGTCTCCAATGAATGCATGTTTTTGGGATGTGGGAGGAAACCGGAGTGCCCGGAGAAAGCCCACGCAGGCACGGGGAGAACATGCCAACTCCACACAGGCGGGGCCGGAGATTGAACCCGGGTCCTCAGAACTGTGACGCTGACGCTCTAACCAGTTGGCCACCCACCGTGCCGCCTATATTTAAATGTATTATTTTAAAAATTGTGTTTATTGATAGCATATGCTTTGGTATTGACAAAACAGTAACCCTAATGAAACTCTATTGAGGAATAAGCAAATTACGACTTAATTTCAATGTCCACGCATGGTCTATGGGCGCTATTTAGAGCGGCGGTTCCGGGCTGCTTCATTGCGCTGGCGTATCTACCCATTCATGCTGTGTCTACGCTCGTATCTACGTATTCATACGTGTGTGTGTGTGTGTGTGTGTGTGTGTGTGTGTGCGTGTATATATATGTACTGTCCCTTTAAAAGTTTGGAGCCTAGTCGGCGCGCCGCTGTGACGTCACCTTCCTCGAGGCCAAGATGGCGGCGTCGCTGGGTGGAAGCCTGATGGAAATTTGCGCATTTGAGCGGGAAGCCGTCCAAAGGTTCCGAGAGGTCCAAATCAAACTTGGTGAGATAATCGCATACTTGCGTGGATTCTGTCGCGTTGTGATTGTGGCAAACGCGCCAACGCGCTGAAACGGACAACAAACGCTAACAGCAGCTAGCGGCGTTAGCGTGCTGTGCCGTGCGACTTTTAACAATGTTCTTGATGTATTTATTTATTTATTTATGGAATGGAATTTGCTCGTGTTTGGTCCCCCCACAGCTGCCGAACAAAACAACAAACATTCTTAAAAGAAAAAAAAACTTGTGCAAGTATCACGGGACTATCCCAACGTACTTGAGTGTCCCACTTGCAAGTTTGTCACAGGCGGGAGGAGTTCGCCGAATTATTTATCTGTCATAAATCAGAAGGAAGTCTTAACTGTAAACTTCCAATTTGGGTAGAGTATAAAACGGACAACGCTAACAAGCTTAATGTCTCAAAAGTGCCATCCATCATCACCAAAATGTAGGTGGACAACTCCGCGTATGCCCACTCATCCTCTGAAGAGATTCAAACGATAGCACCAATATTACACATTTTGTGCACGTTAGGGTTTTTTTTTTAAGATTTGTTTGTCAAGTGAACGCATATGAGAGGAAAAGGCTTAACATGCACAAAATCTGTTTGGATATTTGCAGAGGTTGAAGTGGGCGTAAATGGAGATGTCCATATACACGATTGATGTTAAGTGTTTTGGACTGTCCTGTTCTGCGTGAGTCAGAGTTAGTCTTAACTTACTCAAAGAGGAAGTTTCATCAAAGGGGTAGCACTTGGTCCTTCCCCGCCCATACTTCCTCCTAATCCCTTGAGAAGATGTAATCAGTTGAAGGATGACTCTCTTGATGTTCTTTCTTGTCCTTCAAAATGTCCTTTTACCTTCGATGATAACGGGAGCGTCGGCCGTGCGGTCGGCGAAGGGTCACGCGGCGTCTCGGTCGGCAGAAAGCCGACGGAAGTCAACGCCCGACTTTTCGGGTAATTCACGCTCATTTCCGTGAATTAATAAACGGTAGTGCGGTGTTGCGTTATGGGCTGTACGTCCACGTCGTCACCAGAGGATTCTTCAAGCTTTTACGGCAGCCCGGAGACACGGGAAGCTCATCGAAAGCTGACGCCGCACGAGCGGAACCAAACCGACCGACCGTGTTTGCTTCCGGCGCTTTATATCGTAATGCGAAGACACTTAACTTTGTAATAACATGTTTTGCGATATAAAATTATATGTTAGATGTATTTTGGCCCAAACAAACACAAACGGCCGCCCGCCTCTCGCTCGACGTCGGCCCTAGAAAATGGACGGAAAGAGCGGAACTATGTCGATGTGTTGTGCGCAGCTTCGGCGGCCGCTCCGGGAGCTGTGAAATTTGCCGACTCTGCCGGAGCGTTCCACTACGACGGCGGCGGGAACGTGCACTCGGTCGCCGGCAGCAGATTCATCACATGGTCAGGATGCTGCTTCTCATCTTCATCATGATGATTATGTTGTTATCCATAGTAGTATTGTTTTGCTTTTGCTTTTGTTTCGGATGATGATGATTGTTACCATTCTTTTTTCTTTTTTTTTTTTTTTTTTTCTTCTGCTTCATCTTCAGCTTATGATGACCATTGCTATTACTTTTCTTTTCGTTAACACTTTTCTTACCATTATTCTTATTCTTATTTTTCCCTTCTGCTTCATCTTAATGATAATTAGTTTTCTTTTTTTTTTTTTTTTTTCTTTACTTATGATAATAAATGTCATTTTTTTCCCCCCCTTCTGTTTATTATTCTTGTAATTATGTGTCTTTTTTTTCTCTTTTGCAAGGACAACACTTGCTTTTGCCACGGTACATTTTGGCAAGAATATAAGAGAACCTTTTACTTTGAAAGAGTTTCAAAATGTGTCCGTTTGAAGAATGTTTGCGTTTGTCGTTTCGGTCAGGAGCACGTCTGGCGACGCGGTGGAGCTGGTGGAGCGTTGGTTGGACGGCAACCTGCTGAACAACGCCGTCCGGCTGCGCTTCGCACACTGCCGCGTGGTGCCGGGGGGCGTCGCCGTCGCCGAGACCCCCGACGACATCGTCGTCCTCGTCGCCACCGATCGGAGCGTTCATAGGGTGCCGCTGCCGCACCCGAAACGCATGTATCGCAGCGTAAGTACTAGTTGGCTAACACTTAACATTTCTCACCGGCGTTGGGAATATGGAATGGAAAACGTGTCCTTCAATTCCAGTTTCATTGAGAAATGTCCATGATGACACCCAGTTAGATTGGAAAAGCTAACGTGACCGCTGGCATGTTCAGGATGTGGCGACGGAGCTCCACATGCAGTCGGTGTTGACAGACGTGGCCAATCTGAACCTGGAGGACGCGTGTCACGCCGCCGCCATCCCCGCCGCGTACATCCCCGCCGGCGGCCCGGCGGGTGCCGCCGCCGCATGGCTGACCCCGCAAGGGGACGCGCACTACGCCTTGGCGTCGCCCACGGGGGGCGTGGTGGTCGTCACGCTATCCGCAAACGCGCTGCAAGGTGGGCAGCTTCGTACGCGCGCACACAAAGCGACGGTCACGGTGTGCAGCTGATGCATTGTGTGTGCGCGTGTGTCTGCGCGCGCGCAGGGGCCGTGTGCGTGTCGGAGCTGAAGAGGAGTTCCGTGATGCGGCGTTTGTCCGGCTGGATCCCGAGCGCCATGCGCGGCGACCGTAGCGCCTCGGACTGCGTGGCGAGCGTGGCGGGGCGGGCGCTGGACGACGACTCGCTGGTGGTGGCCGTGTGTCACGATCATAAACTGCGCGTGTGGTCCCTCAAGGTGAGCGCGCGCACACGCACGCACGTTCGTTATTTGATCGTTTCGTTCCATTTTATTTGTTTGTTTGTTTATTTATTTTTTTGTATTTTTTTTTGTTTTTTAGTGCATCTGTCGTTGAAAGTAGCAAAACAAAACTTTCCCAAATATGAAAGCAAGACATTTTGCGGAAAGAAAAATCTGCCAATGGAAAAGATTCTTAAAATAAGATGTTTCTTACAATTGGTACAAAACAAATCCGAAATCAAATGAATTCACTCGGTAAGAGAGAGCGTTTTTGCAGCGTGGCGTTTGGCGAGTTGAAAGATTTCAAGATTTCAAAGCGTTCGCTCATTGCCAACTCCCAAATCGCTGTCGAGGGATCTTTAGTGGACATTTTAGGAACTGCCGAGGAAGTAAAGCGGCCAATCCAAGCGCACTCGGCATTTGCTTTTGGGAAATGTTGCCAATTTGAGTGCTAACTACTCATATCGGTTTGAAAATATCAGAATTTCAGTGGCGAATGTCTGCTGAAATGTGGAGCGCCACTTGCGCCACGTGGCCTTTGAAGGCATTTGTGGTGTTTGCGTGCGTGCGTTCAGGATGAGGCGTGCGTGCTGGAGGCGGACACGTTGGACTACGTGCCGCTGTCGGCGGGCGTGAAGCGCGGGGGGGCGGCGGGCGCGGGCCACCGCGTGCGCCTGACCTCTTGCGCCGCCTCCGGCCTGCGCCTGGCCGTGTACGTGGCGACGCCCCGCGGAGGCCAGTTCGTGGTGCTGCAGCTGCTGGCCGCTGACGGCGAGCGCTTCGGCCTGGAGCGTGTCTCGTCGCTCTTCTCCGCTCAGGTGCGGCGCCCGTCGGGACTCTCCGGCGTGACTCGTTGTCAGCGGCTCTCGGTTTGACCGTGTGGAATGTTTTGGCGCAGGAGAATCTGGTGGACTTCGCGCTGACCTCCGCTGACCTTTGGGCGCTTTGGGTGGACGACTCCAACGACAGCGTTGTCAAATACGTCAACTTTGAACAGTGAGACGCTTCTTCGTCCCTCGCTTCGTCCTTCCTGTCTGCGTCCAACTTCCTTCTTCCTGCTTCTTCCGCAACGTTCTGCTTCCTTTCTGACTTCCTCCTTCCTGTCTCCGTTCGTTGTTGTTTGTCAGGAACGAGTCGGGCCAGTGGAATGAGGTTTTTGTTCAGCCTCCTCCCGAAGAGGAAGTCGACATCGGCGAGGACCGCGACCCGCGCGTAAGTCGTCCGTCGAGCTCGCCGCGTCGAGCGAGAAAGCAAAACGTTTGAAAGGGCGCGCGTGTACCGATCGACAGGAGACCTACTTGGACGCCATCTTCTCTCCGCTTCGCTTCACGCCGGCGGCCGTCGTCAAAGCTGTCCAGGTGAGCGCCTGTTACCACGGGGACGGGACACGTTACCGTGACAGCGTGATAACTCTTCATCCGCGTCGTCTTCACCGTGAGATCTTCCGGCGAGGCCCGTGTGTCCTCTCTGACGTGTCCTGGGAGGGACTGAAGAAGGAAGTCACGCTGGCCGTCCAGAACGAGGTGAGCGCCGCCGCCGTCCTCATCATCACCATCACCACCACCGCGAAGCAACCTTCCGTTGGCTTCAATGAACAATGAACGTCCGATTTTCTGACGAGTCAACGTGAAGTACTCGCGAGCCCATTTCAAACGACGAGTGAGTCAATCATTGACTTGATTTGTTGATTTTTGGTACTGGCACCAGATGTTCCATTGTAATGGGAACTAAATTGTTTATGTAACAAGGATTGGAGGAGAATTGTATGATTCCGCCTAAATGTAGCTAATGCTAGCGGCAAACGAGTTAGTTACCTTCGTCTCCGTTATCATCCGGAGGGTCTCGGGACGAAACTCGGGCGCTTCCAGGCAATCCAGAGGGATTTGACTCATTTGACGATTCCGGATTCCATTTAGGATCAGCTGGCAAGCGGCCGAGAGCATCTCTCCACGTGGCCCGGCATTTTGGGCAAAAGCGATCGGCTCGGAGCGTCATCCTTGATACCGCTTATTTCGATGCATCTGAGGCGTCGTTCCTATCGGCAATACATTTCTAGTACCGCAAGTTTGTTTTCACTTTGTCTTCAGTTTCCGCCATTATGCTTGCCTCTTCTCGTTGTCTCCTCCTCCTCCTTCCTCTTCTTCAATCTGGGGGAGGGATGTTCACCTCAAGGCATTGTTGCCCTCTACCGGGTGCCGTTCTTCATTGCAGTTATCCAGAGGCTTGACGATCACACATAAAACGCCCCAAAAAAACAAAAAACGCCACTGACGTCTTTAGATGGCATCGGCGGGGAACGAGTGAAAGGTCAGAGGACAACTCTCTTTCTTGAAGTCATTTCGCAGTGATGATATAGCAGCTATGCAGCAGTTAAATGGATGCATAGGAGTCAGAATGCGCCTTCTGCTTGTTGCATCCGGCAAAACCTTTTTCTGACAGAATAAGTACGGAAGCAATCTTGTCTTTGCAAAGTCGTACGAGTTGTCACCCCGTACCGAAGCACACACGCACGTTAGTGGAACACACTGGAGCCGGGGGCGGCCCAAGCGCCCGGAGAGCATTTCGGGGTGTCGGTGTCTCGCTCAAGGACACCGCAGCCGTGAGTCCGGGGGATGTGGGCGGACGGTCCGGTCGGGGTCTCTTTAACCTCGGTCCCCCACGGTGGCAGGCGATGATGACCTTACATTCTGCCCGTGCGTTCCAAACTCTGTGCCGACCACTTCGAAAAACAACGTGTTTTGAGAAAGACTTGGCAGAAAGCCTCGATACACAAGTGTAGTTCGGCCACCCCTTTTTCCTACGGCTGTCTGGATCTTAACAAAATCTCGCTGCGGCGAAGCGGCACAGAGAAGAGGTGAGCATTTCCTCTTGGACTCTCTTCTGGCTACTATGCACCGGGCAGTGGGGAAAAAAGAGCCACTCAGTACTTCTCAGTACTGTCGTCTGGACTTTTGCCGAGATGACAAGCCGACAGACGCACGGCAAAGACTTTGTGTGCGGCTCCTCGAGCGAGGTGCACACAATATATAGGAATACTGCATCCTGTGTAAAAGCTTGTGCCGTGTCACTGAAACGTACGTGAATATATCATGCGTGCGGTCGTGTTAAAAACCTATTTCAAGCCATGAGTGTATAGTAAGACATGCTTTTGACATAGCGTCGCATGGA
The DNA here is from genome assembly GCF_024500385.1 of Phyllopteryx taeniolatus. Taxonomy (NCBI): domain Eukaryota; kingdom Metazoa; phylum Chordata; class Actinopteri; order Syngnathiformes; family Syngnathidae; genus Phyllopteryx; species Phyllopteryx taeniolatus. The sequence goes on from NC_084506.1 coordinate 33,280,809, forward strand.
GCCCGCGGCTGCGACTTGGCCGCTCGTCGTCGTCACCGTCCGGTCGGCTCGGAAGTACGCCGAGTTCAGTCGGGTGCGGCTGTACGTCGAAATCCTTCTCATCTTCATATTCCGACACGTTGCTCGCCGTTGCGTATAGAGTGTAGCGCGCCGTGTTTGTCAATTGCAACGCCACTTGCGGTGGCTCGAGGAACCGCACCCCGTGTCTAACCGTGTCTCAAGCTTCGGGTATGTTCAGGGAGGGCGCTATACGCAGCATAAAAACCTCATTTTTTATTTTTTTATTTTATTTTTTTTTTATAAGCTAAACTGTAGTTGACAATTTGCTGGGAGTGACGTGCATGTATTACACAACCTAAACAATGCAAATATGAATTTGAACTGAGCCCATAACTGACCTTTAAGGGATGGACATATGAATGGATGATTCAAAGTTGCAGCTGCAGTCAATTTGTGGGTTTGTTTCAGCTCCAGAGCAGCGTGACCGAGTTTGAGTTTTCCCAGGAGGAATATCGCCACCTTCAGGTGGAGTTCTGGTCCAAGTTGTACGCGTGCTGTCTTCAGTACCAGCAGGTTCTGTCCACGCCGCTGGCCATCAGCGTCAGCCCTCACAGTCACATGGCGTGCCTGCTCAAGAAGGTACGCCGCCGCCTTTTTCCCCCCCCATCTCGTTGTGCCAGCTGGAGAGCAGCGTTGTTGTCCTTTTTAGGGTTTCGTTTCCTTCCTGCTGCCTTGTTTCGCCGTGGACCATCTCTACCTGACCTCTGACGACTACTTCCTGTGTGGAGACGACACGCTGCTCGCCGAAGGTAAACTGCCGGCCCATTTGTGTGTGTGTGTGCGCGCGCGCATCTGCGCGTCCTGACGTGTGTGCGCGCGCGTGTGTTCAGAATCGTCAGTGAGTGCGGACGTGGCGACGCTGTTGTCGTGTTTGCGTCTGCTGAGGGACGCCGTGTCCTTCGAGATGGCGGACCACATGGAGAAAGCCCTCCGACACGCCGAGTCGCCGGAGACCAGCGCCGACGTCATCTTGGACAAAATGTTGGCGCACGACAAGTCAGTCGCACGCACGTATGTATTGATGCGGCGATGTCACGTGGTCATCGTGCGTGTCTTGGTGTGTGTGCAGTCAAAATCTGATGGAGGACATCGAGTGCAAACTGCAGGACATCCGCAACCTGTCGGCGGCCGTGTCGGTTCTGCTGAGGGAGGTGGACCTGGAGACGGACTCGGAGTTCGGAGAAGGTCCCATCTTACCGGGTAGGACCTTCCTTCGGTCGTTTATCGACAAGAACCATATTGAGGTCGTCGCGTGAAGTGAACTCGACTCGACTCGCGGCAGTTTGCTTCATGATGAACTTTTCATTAAAAGAGTGGAGCTGCGTTTTTGCCACTCCCAGTTCAAGTTCACTCGAAAAGTAAACCTTAAACAAAGACAATTGCACCTTCCGTCCATTTTCTGAGCCGCTTCTCCTCAGTAGGGTCGCGGGCGTGCCGGAGCCCATCCCAGCCACCGTCGGGCAGGAGGCGGGGCACACCCCGAACTGGTTGCCAGCCAATCGCACTCACATGCACACCTACGGGCAATTTAGAGTCTTCAATTAACGTGCATGCATGTTTTTGGGATGTGGGAGGAAAGCGGTGCGCCCGGTGAGAAGCCACGCAGGCACGGGGAGAAGAACGCAAAACTCCACACAGGCGGGGCCGGGGATGGAACCCCGGTCCTCAGAACTGTGAGGCGGACGCTCTAATCAGTGGTCCCCCGTGCCGCCACAATTGCACCTTGTTTATTTAAAACAAGGAAAATACGTTGTCTTTATTTTTTTAATTGAAAATTGTATTGTTTGTTTGTCCTTTTATTGGGTTTATTAGCGGGAGAATTTGGGATGAAAATGACCAGAATGACCTTTTTCAAGCTAGTCTATTTGTTTTTTTTTAAGATGACCGGATTTCTCAATCATATTGGATATGTTAATAAGCTTTGCTCTGATTGGATTGCTGTTATTCAAATGTACAGTCCCATCCAAAAGTATTGGCATGGCACGGTCAAATCCTTTGTTTTTGTCGTGTACCGAAGACATTTGGGTTTCGGATCAAAAGATGAATAGGAGACAACAGTTCAGAATTCCAGCTTTTATTTCACGGTATTTACATCTACGCTCTGTGCGCATGCGCTGATGTCACGGCCTGCAAGGAAAAATTGACGGTGTTGTACATTTGTAACGCTAAACAATCGAAGTCGATCGAACATGAAAGTGCACCCTTTTCACAACACCTTCAGCGGTGTGAAAGTGTTTGCTTGCTTGCTTTATTTCTTTTTTTGCATGTTTTTTCACACTTCCCCTCATCAAACAAATTTAGAAAGCCAACACAAGTAAACCTAAAATGCAGTTTTTACTGTTACATGGCCCTCTGTGGGGAAGAAGTGGAGCTTGATGAGGTCTGTTCCAATACTTTTGCTCACTTGAAAAGTGGCTGGCTTCCAACAAGTTGAGATGTAAATATCATGTCATAAAAGCGGTCCTTTTTTTGGGGGGTTCTCCTCCTCTTCATCTTTTGATCTGAAACCCAAATGTCTTCAGAATATAACCAGAGCAAAGGAATGGACCCTGCCGTTCCAATACTTTTGGAGGGTTCTGTAAGTGCATGGCTCCTCATTGAGAACGTTCACGAGGAGTATATTCGTCCGTGGAAGGAAACGTTCGGATTCAAGTTGGCGCATTGAAACGTCCACGGCATGAATTAGCTCATTTTCATCAGCCAATCACAGATGAAGTGATCGTGCGTGCGTGCGTGTGTGCGTGTAGGTGCGAGTATGAGTGTGCGTGTGAGCGTGTGCCAGTTGTACTCCAGCGCCACTGCCGTGTCGCTGGTGTGTCAAGCTCTGAGTCACGTGAGCACCACGCGGATGCTCCTCTGCAGGGACATGCTCCTCCTCCTCAAGATCTGCCTGCGCCATGAACAACCCGTACGTATACGCGTGCGCACACACACGCGCAGGGTTCTTCCTGGCTCAAATGGAGGCAGAGGCGGTACCGTTCTGATCGTACGCACATGCGGTGTTAATGAAAGTAGCTGCGTGTGTCAGGTGTTGTCAGGCGGAGGGTCTCAGCTGCTTCAGATCCAACAGGAAGCCATTGTGCGCACGTCTCAGCTGTTGTCGTCCTACTTCCTGCTCAAGCACGTCAGTCAGAGCATCACCGTGACTGTCGCCGACGACGCCATGTGAGTGCGCTCGCCTCTTTGGACACGTGCACGTCGCTTCTGCTCGTGACCCTTCGCCTCTCCTCACCCGTGCTCCTCCAGGGACGCCAATCTGCAGCACCTCAACGCCTTGCACCTGAATGACACCCACGCGCTCACAAACTACAACACAGGTTACAAACAATACAACTTCGCTCCTGTGTGTGTGAGTGCGAGTGCGCGCGCGTGTAAAACATGCTCCTCGTGTGTGCATGTGTTTCCGTGTTCAGCGGTGAGCTGCCAGTCAGCCGTGGAGATGTTCTACCAGAGTTGCGGCCGCAAACTGATCATCCGCCACCTGTTCTCCCAAAGCGCGGCAGCAGGCGGCGGCGGCGCCGTCGTCAACTGGAGCGACATGATGGCCAACGTCGTCCAGCTGCTCGCTCAGCTGCTGTATCCTCCTCGTGAAGATTGACGGTGTCTTGACGTGACAGGTTGTTAAGGGAACTTAACTGCCGCGTCCCAGCTGGCCCAGCAACCCGACGTTCCACTTCCCAGAATGCCTCATGGCCAACTGTCAGTACACGCAGTTGCAGGTCTGTACAGTGCGATGTCATCACCGCACTGATGACATCATCAGTCACGAGGGAGTAGGGAATTGAGTGAATGATGCTATACACACACACACACGCACACCCAGTGCTGCACAATTATGGCCAAAATATTAATCCTGAGTATTTTGTTCAATATTGCAATCACGATTATTAATAGGGTTGGGCATCGTTTGGGTGTATTAGCGGGAGAATTTGGGACACGCTTCTCGAGGCAGGACTCGCGCTCATAGTTCCACTGAGTGACTGAGAGGCTAGCGCAGCAGGGAGTGCCTGGCTCGCGTGTTCTTTAGGTAGCTTCATGAAGGCTTAACCATGCGTTCTCGACTAGCTTGAGAAAGTGCTTCATATGCAGCAGGGCCGTGTTTTAAATGTCAAAAATTGTGGCAGCCAAAATCGCCATCGCAATTCAAATTTAACCGTGCAGCCGTAGCACGCACGCACGCACGCAGACCTTGAGGAACGCGTTTCTCCCTCAGCTGCTGCGTTGTGAACGTTGTGCTGATTTTTCTGCTCCCGAATCGCTTACACAGCTTCTTTAAAAAGGTCAAGTTTTTTTTTTTGTGAAAGAGAGAGGAAGTCCACTGCTTCCTTTTGTGGGTGCAGGACTACGTGCGTCTGATTGGTCCGTGGTGTCAGGTGAACGTCGGCTCCTGCCGTTTCATGTTAGCTCAATGCTACCTAGCCAACGGCGAGGGTCACAAGGTGAGCGCGCACACAGACGAGACCACCTCAAAGGTGGTTAGCGCTTGCCGTGACCTTCGACCTCTTCCTGGTTTCCCATCAGGCCTTGCAGTGTTTCCAGGAAGCCATCACCGAGGTGGAGAAGGAAGACTTTCTCATGAGATTGACAGGCGCCGGTGACAACCAAGCCGCTGAAGCCGCGTGCTCGCCCGCGCTGCATTACTACAACAAGGTTTGTGCCAAGTCTTTTGGCAAATCTTTTTCTGACAGAATAAGGAAGGAAGCAATCTTCTCTTTGTGGGTTTTCATTACAAGGACAAAAGAAGTCTTTGCAAAGAGAGGGAAAGGTACAAGTCTTGCGAGTTGTCACCCTTCACTGAAGTCCAAGCAAACAATCACCTCCGTTATGCGGAATTGAGAGAGACGGAGAAGAAAATGAAAGCAAAACGATTATCTTTGTCCAGCTGCACTCAATTCATCTTTATCAAAAAACAGCTAGCTGTCACAACATGAAACGACAAAGCATGTGAAGGTTATATGAACTCATAGAAGTCATATTTGGTACATATGAAACATACATTTTCCAACTCACTGCGCGACTGCAAGGTTCATGCTAATGGACTGCGATCCAGACACCCTGCGGAGGAAACTCGTTTGGGCCGCTCGTATCCGGGATCTCGTTCTTTCGGTCGGTCGGTAGGTGAGGGGAGGAACGGAGATCCACCGGTAAATCGAGAGCTTCGCCTTCCGGCTTTCTATACACTCATGGCTTGAAATAATGCGGTGCCAAGATTTTTTAACACGACTATACGCATTATATATTCACGTACGTTTCAGCGACACGGGCGGTATATTGTGTGCACCTCGCTCGAGGAGCCGCACACAAAGTCTTTGCCGTGCGTCTGTCGGCTTGTCATCTCGGCAAAAGTCCAGACGACAGTACTGAGAAGTACTGAGTGGCTCTTTTTTCCCCACTGCCCGGTGCATAGTAACTCCAATAGAGTCGTAAGTATATACAAGGAAATGCTCACCTCTTGTATAGCCGCTTCGCCGCCGACGGCCGTAGGAAAAACAGTTGGCCCCGACGCCGGTTTCGGCCTCTCCCGAACGACACCCGTGTATCCGATGCTTTCTCAAAACACACCGGTTCCAAGTGATCGGCACAGTTTGGAATGCTCGGTAGGGAAGCCGTAGCCGAGCACGTTTCTTCCCCTGTCCAGTGACTTTCTTGTCTGAACCATTTGTACAACCCGATGCCACAATAAACCATCGCGACATCGTTAAATCACACGACGACAAATCCGACGCCGAATGAACAGGATGTTTGGCTCGTGTGACGTCACAGCGCCGGAAAGAGACGAAGACCTGAAAGCGCGGGAAAAAGCAGAAGGCGCATTCTGCATCCTATTTAGCCATTTAACTGCTGTATGTAATCTGCCATGGATGTAAAGAGGTTCTAAAGTGATCAAGAAAAAAATGTCAAGCTTTGTCCTCTGACCTTTAAGCACAAGATCCTGAAACTGCTTAAACTTGAATGTCACTTGAGGCACTTGGTGTTTTTTTTGTTGTTGTATTTATTATTTGCGATGTACTACCTTCCTTGAAAAGTGCTTGTACTACCACATATTTGGCCACTGGGTATTTGTATTTATTTATTTTGACAAAATATGTGTTTTATGAATAAATGAAAAACAAATCAATTATTTCAAGGATATATGTAGTTATTGGGATATACAATTGTGTCCGAATTGCACAGATGTAGTTTGTGCTAATGCTAACAGACTGTGTGTGTGTGTGTTGTCAGGTGCTGCGTCTGCTGGAGGATGTCGGTCTACCGGAACTTGTCATCCAGTTAGCGACGTTAGCGTTAGCGGAGGCTGTCAATGATGTCAGCAGTCAGGTGATCGCACACACTTACTGACGCAGGTTGGACACAATGATTGCAGCGGATCAGGATGAACTTTCTTTGAACGCTCCAGCTTAATGGGTCATACAGGGGACAAGTCCAAGTGGAAACACTGAAGACAATCGAGCAGCGAGCTTCCATTCAAATTGGGAGGGCTCCGCTCGCACGGCTTTCTCAAGGCGTTTTCCATTTATCTCGCCAAACTGTCAGACAAGACTGAAATGGCAACAGGCACATTTCCTTTTCACATTTATTTGTGGTTTTGCTTTGCATGGAAAAAAGTTCGATCCGTCTGTACCGTAAATGAAAGTCTTTTGATTCTACAAGTTGGGACGTTGTTAAACATAAATACAAAGAGAATACAATGATTTCCAAATCCTCTTCGACCTTATTTAATTGCAAACACTACAAAGATGTTCGGATAAACTTGATTGTTTTTAGCAAATTTGAACACGTTCCAAAAAAGCTGGGAGAGGGTCATGTTTACCACTGCCTTACGTCACCTTTTCTTTGAACAACATACTAAAAACGTTTGGGAACTGAGGACACTCCTTGTTGAAGCTTTGTAGATGCTCGATGTACAGCTTCAGCCGTTCAACAGTCCGGGGTCTCTGTTGTCGTATTTTACGCTTCATAATGCGTCACACATTTTCAATGGGAGACGGACGGGTCTGGACTGCAGGCAGGCCGGTCTGGTACCCGCACTCTTTTACGACCAAGCCACGCTGTTTTAACACGTACAGAATGTGGGTTGGCATTGTTTTGCTGAAATAAGAAGGGGGGGCGTCCATGAAAAAGACGTTGCTTGGATGGCAGCATATTCCTCCCACATCCCAGAAACATGGGTCGATTGAAGACTCTAAATTGCCCGTAGGTGTGGGTGTGACTTATGTGCCCTGCGATTGGCTGGCGACCAGTCCAGGGTGTACCCCGCCTCTCGCCCGGAGTTGGCCGGGACAGGCGCCAGCACACCCGCGACCCGCGTGAGGAGAAGCGGTGTAGAAAATGGCTGGATGGATGACCGTGGGTCCGCAAGAGAGCGACGAGGCCTTGACTCGGTCCCGACCCGGCCCGCCGTCTGACGACGGGCGACTGGAACTCGATGAGAGCACGAGTGTACTTTGTATGCAGGCGGCCTTGTGGACCAGAATCTTCAAGCATCATCTGGACCTCGGGCACAACACTGAAGCTTACCAGGCTTTGATCCAGAACCCAGACTCCAGCATGTAAGTACGCACACGCGTGACACACACACGTCCATGTTCTATGTGTGTGTGTGTGTGTGTCTCCAGGCAGTTGGACTGTCTTCGGCAGCTGGTCGTGGTTCTGTGCGAACGAGCTCAGCTTCACGACCTGGTCCGCTTTCCTTACGTCAACCTGCACGACGAGGTCAGACCCAACGAAAACGCCAATCAAATCCGGCGAGAGGTCGAGTGACCGCTAGCCCCGCCCCTTCTCTCTCGTCAGGTGGTCGCCATCATCGAATCGCGGGCGAGAGGCGTGGACCTTCTCACGCACAACTACTACGAACTCCTCTACGCCTTTCACATCTGCAGACACAACTACAGGAAAGGTACGCACACGACCAAGCAAATTCTACTTTGGCTCAAGCGTCTTGATGACACGTCTCGGGTCAGGTTTTGGGATTTTGTTCCATTTCGGGCAAAATTTGCTCGGGTGCTAGTTCTGTTGCCGTTTTCGGGGTGTAGAGGAGCGGTGGACATGCTTGGGTGTGAGGCCTTCTTGGTTTTGTAGTGGACGGCATTTCAGATGGTGGCGGCAGAACGGTTTTGCGGCATATTTTGCAGATGACCGTCTTTTGTTCTACGTCTCGCTAGCGAAAGCCGAACTTGCACCGGCGCTGCGTTTCTTCCTGAATGCGTCGTCTTTCAATGAACTCGCCGGCTCTCTCGCCTTTTTTTGCTCTCTACGCTTTTGTCTTCCCTTTCCTGCTACAAAAAGTGTTTTGTGAAAGAAGAAAACCTTACATGAGGATTATTACCTGATGTTTGTTTCATACATCTTATGTGGAACAACCCGCGATATATTGAGTATATTGGTTATATCCCCCACTGCTACGCACCCACACATGCTAAAGGTGTGTGTGTGTGTGTGTGCGTGTGTGTGTGTAGCGGGCACGGTGATGTTGGAGCTGGCTCTGCGTTTGAGTCGTGAGGTGGGTTCCGTACGCAGCTTGAAGAAGCAGGTCAACTGCTTCCTGGCCGCCATCAACTGTATGCGCCTCATCAGACCCGAGTACGCGTGGATGGTTCTGCCCGTCCCAGAGGTGCACGCACGCACGCTACACACGCACGCTACACGCGCACGCTACACGCGCTCGCTCACCAAATGTTTGTTTTTCCTTTACTGCAGTCCGAGCGTCCGGGAACGTCTCCCAAACGAAATTCGGACGGAGAGTTTGTGCCCCCCCCAGGTCAGAGTTCACAGCTGCCGATCAATCCCAAACGGGCGTCGCAACAATTCCTCTTGAGAGATGTGAATCCCTTCCACTTTTGAGACATACAGTACAAACGTAAAACCCAAATAAGGTTGCCAGGAAGGTGGTAATGCTAACGCGCTTTGTTTTGAATTGTATTCGTTCCGATGTCTTACAATTGCGTCAACGCTGCCGAGTTCGAAATGACTCGCCGAGCGCCAATCTGGCCCAGAGGCAGAGACAGAAACATGGCAAATGTAAGTTGGTGGTGGAAAATAGGAGGGCAAAATTGGCTCAAGGAGTTGAGTGCCAGTCGACCAGGAAATGAAAGCGATGATGTCATCAATTAGTGAGCTGCGGTCACGTGAACGCCACGTTGACGGTGGCGCGTGATGTCACGTCCTGTGTGTCAGTGAAGCGTCAGGTGGAAATTTTGGAGCTGGGCGACCTGGAGAAAGAATTCACGATGGCCGAGTGTCGACTGGCGCTGGCGCGACATCGGCCGCGGGCCGCCGCCGCCGCCGCCGTCGTCGCAGGTAGGCGGCCGTCCCCGTCCGCTCTGGCTTCCGTCCTCTTCCGCCCGCCGTTAATCGTCGCCGTCGTCTGCCCCGTTGTGTTGAGGCGCCGCGGACCCGCGCGAGCTGCTGCGCCTCCTGCTGGACGCCGCCCTCTTCACGTGCGCCCGGCGGCTGTGCGACGTCTTCGAGCTGCCGCCGGGATCCCTGTTCGATGCCCTGACCTTCAGGTGAGCTTCCGATCTTAACGAGGCGCGTGACGGTTGATGCTTTGATTTCTTTCGATTCATTATTTGCGTGTTGTCACGATTTTATTGTGTTTCTTCTCGTCCTCCGGCGTCTCGTCACGCGAGTTGCGTTCAGTCGCCGCGGTTACCATGACTCAGTCAAGTCATGGTTTGCCCATTTGTTGATTCTATGAAGGAAATAGCAGTCGGGGTGCGTTCTCGTCCTCGTTTGCGCGTCCTTCTCCACGTCAACGTGTCTAAACACACTCGCGTTATAGCATAGGAAAAGCGCGAGAGGAATACTTTGGATGATGATGGGATGCGCGCTCTGTGTTGTCAGGTGCATCAAGCTCCAGTTCGGTGGCGAGGAGGCTCAAAACGAGGCGTGGCCGTGGTTGGCGGCCAATCAGCTGCCGTCCGTGGTCAACACCAAGGAGTCCAGGTTTCCTCCCGTCCCGTTTAGTCGACGTTCGCCAAATGGCGCTCCGCCGTTTGCTGACCCGACGCGACGTGGCTTCTTCCAGCGCGGCGGACGAGGCCTGGCGTCTCCTGTCCTGGTTCCTTTCGGAGTTCCCGGCGTCCGGCGCCCTTCACCACCGCCGGGTTCTGGTCCAGCTGCTGTCGCACGGAGTGCCGCCGCCCGATTGGCTGCTCAAGTCCTACAAAGTGCGCCTCTCGAACCCGGCCGGCATGGCGCGCACTTAATGCTCTGATCGCCTTTCAGCCCCGCTATTGGCCCGACAAAACTTCCCGCGGTGCGACGTCGTCCTCCTCGAGCGACCGTTTGGCCAAACACTCGCACGCTTGCTTCTTTTGTGTTTCTTCCTGATGGAGGAGAACCCTAACCCACGTTGCGCCTTTTGGGCTGGACTGAGCTTCGTCTCTTTTCGACGGACGCTCTTCTCAAATGTCCGGGCGACGAAAGAGACAAACGCGTCACGAGTATGCTATTCTGGGGTTTTTTCAGACTTGCAGCGTTAAAAAGAGAGAGAGAAATGGCCGAGTGGTATCGTACAACCCTAATACGGTGGCGTTGAAAAGGATTGGCGCACTTCTCAAATAATTAGCTCACTTTAATGTTAAAGATCATCAAACAAATCTTGATTTGCCAAGTCTGTCCCAAAAACACACTCGTCTCGAACTAACTCGTCTCCGGGAGTCGGAGCCGCTCGGGTCGATGGACAGAGAACAGTCACCGAGCAATAAAGGGCTGTCGGTCGCCCGCTTCAGGTCCCGGGAGACCGGAATTCCCAGGAACCCGAAGGTCTCGACGGTTGACACGAGGCGGCCGGACAGCGTGAGGGGGCAGCTGAAGAACAGGAACAGGATCCTCGCGTAGGGGCCCTGCACTGTCGAGGTGTTCTGGGATGAGGTGCAGTCCCGTGTTGACGGCATCGTCCGCAGACCTGTTCGCTCGGTAGGCAAACCGCAGGGGGTCTTGAGGTGGTCCGGCACGAGACGTTCAAGGGACTTCGTGACCACAGAGGCCTGTAGTCATTCAGACCCGAGATTGCAGGTTTCTTGGGGACTGGAATGACGGTGGAGCGTTTGAAACAGGATGGAACTTCGCACGGTTCCAGAGATCGATTGAAGACCGGAGCGAGCCGGTCCGCGCAGACTTGGAGGCGGGATGGGGACACGTGGTTCATCTTTTGTTGTTGGAAGATGCGTCTCGCATCCTGTTCGCGGATGATTAACGGCGCAGAAGTCGGTGGAGTGATTGTGGTCGGTGGTGTGGGGTGTGAAAGGGTCCATTTTCAAATCTGCAGTAGAAGGTGTTCAATTATCAGACAAATACAAGCCGAGTGAACTTAAAACGTTTTGAAATAGTGATTTTGTTTATTAAGGAGGGGGGGGGGGGAAACAACGATTCAGTTACCTGGCCCTGTGTGGAAAAAGTACTGGGCCCCTAAACCTAAGAACTGGTTGGGCCATCCTCAGCAGCAGCAACAACTGGAATCGAGCGTTTTCGAGAACTGCCAGTCTTTGGTGTCTGTGGAGATATTTTGGCCCATCCTTCCTTGCACAAATGGAGGCTTTTCCTGCATGAACGGCCTTTCGAAGGTCACGCCGCTGCATTTCAATCGGATTCAAGTCCGGCCTTTGACTAGGCCATTCAGAATTGACTTTGCGTTTGTGTCTTTTGGATGGGTATCCTGCTGCAGAACCCACGTTCGCGTCACAAACCGATGGCTGAACATTCTCCTTCAGGATTTTCTGTTGCAGAGCAGAAAGCAGGGCTCCATCAATCACAGAAGGTTGCCCAGGTTCCGAAGGAGCGAAGCACCCCAAGACCCTCGCAATGTTTGACTGTTGCTATGATGTTCTTTTTCTGAAATGCTGTGTTACATTTACGCCAGACGGAACGAGACGCACACCTTCCAAAATTGAGCTCAACTTTGACCTCGTCGGTCCATATAATATTCTTCGGAAGTCTCGTTCAGATGTTTGTTTTTGTTTTTGACGAACCTTGATGTTCTTTTTGGCCTTGGAAGTCTGCCACGGATGCCATTTTTGGCCTTCAGTCTCGTGCTTGTTCTGTCATGAACTCTGACCTTCACTGAGGCAAGGGAGGACTGCAGTTCTTTCCAAGTCGTCCTGAGTTCCTTTGTGGCCTCCCGAACGAGTCATCGCTGTTCTCTCGGGCTAATGTTTGTAGGCCGGCCGCTCCTGGGGAGGTTCACCGCTGTTCCGTGTTTTCTCCACGTGAGGATAATTGCTCTCCCTATGGTTCGCTGGAATCCTCAAGCTTTTAGAAACGGCTTTTGGAGCGATTTCCGGACTGATAGATGTCAATGACTTTATTTCTCTACATCGTGCCATTTTGTTGCAGCTTTTTGAGATCTTTTGTCGCCACAGATTCCGTTTACGTGTTTCGTTGATCGAACGGGTAGTAATCGGTGACAATCGGGATTAGCCGCAATTCCAGACTTAACAAGGGGAACAATTTCCTTTTGACACAGGGCCGCTTTTGTTCCTTAATTAATGAAAGCATTTAAAAACAGCATTTTAAGTTTACTTGGGTTATATTTGTCATTTCCATTTGTTTGATGATCTTAAACATTCAAGTGGGGAAACTGTGCACAAATCTAAGAATTTGAGAATACGTTTTCACGTCACTGTATGTAGATGAAAAAAACAAAACAAAAAGCATAACACGCACACCCTCATGTCTTGTGTTGCACAGGAAGTGGACCCGCCAGCTTTGCTGCGCCTCTATTTGAACTTTGACCTGCTGGACGCCGCGGCCGAGCTGGTGATGGAGTACGTGGATGCGCTTCTGGGACGCGGACACCAACACTTTGGCATCAAGGTAAGACACGCTAGACGGGTTGCGCGACTCAAGTCGACCCAAATGAGACCAAAGTGGAGTTGCTGTTGACCGGTTGCTGACGGCGGCGGCGGCGGATACTTCTGGAATCGAGCGCAAGCTCAATTTAACAGATGTCGCCTCTTACGGACAGAAAATGGGCTCCGGTCGGACCCCCCGCCGCAATCCACAGGGGGAGAACGGGACCCGAATTTCCGGGTCGGCCGCGCATACGAAGGCTAGATCCGGCTAACGGACGCGGCGGTCGTGTCTGGTGCGGCGACATTGCATCAAAGGCGATGCGAGGACATTAGCTTAGCGTCGCCGTAGGCGCGCGGCTCACGTCTCTACCGATTCACATCTACGGCTTTTGTTGACTGGAGCGAGCGAGCGCTCGTCGTGTTATAGGCTACGTGTACCGCTCTTGCTGTTATTGGTACAGTGAATCGCACAGTTTTGTTGTCGTCAAACTTTAGGACATCCAATCGTAACTGAGGTGAGAATAGGAAGCGCGCAAACCTCGCGGTGAACAAACGCGAGCCTCGACTCGGCGCGTGACGGTCGCTGGGAGAAAGTTGCGTCGGCGATACGAGTCCCCGGTAACCGGGACCAATTAGACGCTGAGAGGGCGAGAGCGAGAGCTTGCTTGCGGTGTGCTGCGGCATTTCCCCATTGTTGCGACCGTCTCTCACACACACACACACGCACGCACTATAACATACACTCACTTCGTCACACACTGTAACACTATCGTTCGTAACTCGTTTAGAGACCTTGTTGGACTTCAAACGGTCCAAATCAGAATTTCAGCCTCTCACCAGTAAATCTTCTCCGATTTGCGTCGTCTTCCGTGAAAGCAGAGCGATTCGCTTTGTGTTTAATCAAAATACATTTTCAAACATCTGCTTTGACTTTGGAAAACAATGATCCACGTTTTCTGACAGATGTTACGGACCAAACCAGGAACTGAATCGTTTGTTTGTCACTTTGAAATAGTCCAGTTTTTTTAATAAAGGGATGAAAACTTAAACAAATGCTTATTCTTATTATTCCAATTCATTGATTAATTGGAGAAAATAATTGCCAGATTAGTCGATTAAAACAAATAATTCAATAGTTACGGTGCGAATAATGACCACCCAAAAATGAATTAAAATCCTTTTTTAAAAAGAACCCCTACCACTAGAGGGAGCCCACGTACGCCCAGCATTACTCCTAAGCCATTACTTGGTGAATCGTCGACAGATTATTTTGGACTCCCAGACGATCACGTGAGAAATTTGTTTTTGCGGTCAGGCGCCTCTGTCGGCGCGTGGTCCGAGTGTGTGGCTGCCGTACACGCCCATCGATCAGCTGATGGCAGCGCTCAAGAACACGCAGACCAACCAAGCCGTGAGTCCTCCTCCGCCACTTCCCGTTCCCGTGTCAGCACTTCCTGTTGACGGTACGCCGTTTTGCTGTCGTTTCAGCTTTACGACAAACTGGGTGACAAACTGGCCGCCTATCACAAGATGGTGGCGCAGGCCACCGAGATCCGACTCGCCAATCGTTAAGTTTGTCCCTGAAAAGTTTCAAATGTAAATATTTTTCTTTTATTTTTTTCATGGCAGATGTTGAGAAATAAAATTTGTTTGCCTACTGCAGGATCTGCAATTTTGTTTTCACGTGAAATTTGTGAAGACAGGCCGCTAATTCGATAGGAGGAGCTTTGCTAGCGAGACACCTGAGGCCTCCTGTACAAAAGGTGCGTACGCACAAAAACGCGGCGTACGCAAACTTCAGATGTATCAAGAGTGAAATGTGCGGTGCCTCACGCCAACTTCATGGCTGGCGTAAGCACGTTTTGGCGACACTTAGAAGGGATCCTGGGAAACTGTTATCACATCAAATCTGCACATCAGAGACACGAACAATTAGCACTGATGAGCAATTAATGCCCAGCAACATTTGATTTCAACAATGTAATGGAGGGAAGGACTTAATGTGTATTTAATGAATCCCTGGTATTTGTGAGGACCCCTATTAATTGATCAAGGTGATCATTTATGCTGCCTATTGCACTCACAATCGCTTCTTGTGACTGCAGCACATGCACTGAAAAAAAAAGTCCTTTGAATTCCCTTAATTTGAAATGTACATTGGTTGCACATGATTCAATTCTCCTACAAAAAAACCCCATAATTTTAACACATTTTAATCATGTGTAACCAATGTACATGTTCAAATTAAGTATATTTTTTTCAGTGTGCGTCTCCTGTGAATTAAAATCATAAATTAAGTAATCAAACAGGAGTCACATTTTTTGATATGCTGATGTGCTTCTATTTGAATTGAAAAGCTTGATTACAAATACCACACACGCAACATTTCCGCATGAGCCTTTATCTCCCAGGGCTGAGTGGTTAGGGTTACTGTATGAACACATTTGTTAGGAGTTCTAAAAAGTCATGGTATTAACCTCGTGGGGTGGTCCGAGTCAGTCGCACGTGAGAGCAGCGATCGCAGCGACTCTCGCCTCAAACGGGGTGAGGCCCTCCGTGCCGGTTCCGCCGCCACCGTCTTCCGCTTCAACATCCACCTTAATGTCTGACCACTTTTGTGTAGTTCAGCGTGTGTGCGCTATTCTGTCTCCACAGCATTGACAGCCGCACACGCGGTGTCCGATTCACCCCTCTTACGCTTCTTAATGTTCCGGCATTAGGAGGACAGCCTGCCAAAAGAGGATTTTCTTGCGCACCTCTACTTTATTGAGTAACTTCACATTCAGAAACAAATATTTGTCTTCATTACCTCTCATATTTTCTTTTTTTCTGATCATGCGGATCTCAGGTACAGGGTTCATTGAAATCTGATTTGCATGTTTAAATGTGGGCAGGGAGGGGTCGCCTACGCAATTCTACGTTGATTGGGATGTAAGAAGGAAAGGTGCTTGGATTCATGCGTACGCACAGATTCACACACTGGATATTTTTGTGCGTATGACATTTTCTGGAGTTGAGCGTACGCCATGTTTCAGTAGGAAATCTTTGTACATGAGCCCCCTGACAAGTTCAACTTGCTGGTTGCCACGGAGGCGACAAGCTCATTGGCATGCCTCGGTCACTTTGGGAGGAAATAATGATTTGATCTTTGACTAATTTTGTAAGTTTAGTCACTGACAAAGAGGAGCAGTCTATCATTTGAATGGTTGGTGTATTTTAACACGGAGAGACAATATCAAAAAGAAAATCACAAGAGTCAAATTCTTTTCCAATTCATTGAGGGAAAGAGTATTTGAGCCCCAATCAAAACATGACTCAGTACTTGGTTGTTGGCCAACACCAGTTGACTTAAGATGCATGTGATATGGTGTTCTTTCACTAATAAGTTCGATAGAAACACTATAGACTTTAATTACTTACTAATTATTGGAATCACTTATAAGAACACAGGTTATAGGAACATAACTCAAAGGTTCTTACAGGTGTTTGGACACAAAAAAAAAAAAAAAGAATCCCACCGCACCACTCGACAGCACTGCCTTGCTCATTTTCCCACATCCTGGCCTGCCCTTTTCTGTCCTCTTGGTTAGTTATCAACATAATAATAAAAACACAATTTGAAATAAGCAGAGGGAATATTTCAAACTCCCGTTTCACAGCAAAACTGTTCCAGCACAAAGGCATACAGATCTACCATTCTGCAAGGCCATGCAGCTGAACAGGACAGGTTTAAAAAATAAAAAGCTGCAGAAGAATCTGGATCGTCAAGAGCGAAGTTTTAGGTCCTCTACCGGGGATTTTGGGGGAGCAATAATAAAGGACGGCGTGACCTGCCTGACATTCAGCATGTCCAGTGAACATTATACTCACAGCCTGACAGAACAACGAGCAGCTCATTCAACTTTCACGACGTTCGAGTTCTCATTTTGGAACGCCGCCGGCAAATGCGTGCTACAAACCGCACTGCTAAGCAGAAGAGGGCAGATCGGGTATGACGTGCAACATTCACTAGCGTTTAGAAGCTACGGGATATTGACTTGCGTCGGATGGAGGCCAGTGACTATTCCCAATGCAAACCAAAGGCACCGAGTCCATTTGGAAGTGTACTGTGATCGCAACCTTCTAAGGTGGTCTCAGAGCGCTTGTTTGCGCCGCACAGGGATTTACGCCTGTACAAAAGGACCCTGGTTCGTCTGAAGCCGACTGAATGCGGCAGGTGTGACTACGCCCTTAGTTTTCCTCAGGAAGTGAAGAACATCAAATACAAACAGAAGATACTTTTATTGTGGCGGAATCAAAAAAAGTTGTGTACCTGGAAGTTACAGCAGCATGAAAAGAGCTCAATGGAATGCTTGCTTCAGTAATACTGATTTGTACCATAGAAGAAGAAGGACAACAAAGTCAAAGTTTCCGGGACAGCGTCGTTGTCACGCGGCGCTTTTGGTGGGCAGCTCGGTGCTGTTGTGGCGTGTCTTGCGCGAGGTCCCGTCGTCCCGCGGCCGCGCCTTCTGCAGGTTGGACATGGCGGCCGTGCGCTCGATGTCGATGAGGGCGTAGAGCTCGGTGCGACGCGTGGGGGTGCCGGGCGGCGGGGGCGAGGAGGGGGTGCGGGGCGTATGGGGGTCACTGCCGTCGGAGGTGCCCCGGTTGTCCATCTCCACCTCGATGTAGTTGAGCATCTTAGGCTGCTCTCCGACGCCCGGCGGCCGGCGGAAGTCAAAGTTGAAGACGGTGGGTCCGTCGGGGTGGCGGCGCGCCGTGTCAGGCCGGTGGACGCTGAGGGGAGCTGTCACGTTCTCCGTGTTGACGTAGTTGTGCGAGGGCTCCAGGGCGGCCGACGGTGGACCGTGAGGGTAGTTGAAGCCGTTAAGCGTCTTAAGGCCGCCGCCGCCGCCGCCGCCGCCCTCCTCGTCCTCCCAGCTTGACTTGCGGGCTTCCCACACGGGCGGCAGCGCTGGCAGGTTCTCGTAGTCCAGCAACGCGGTGCGCCGCTGCGCAGAGTTGTTGACATTCTGCGGGTCGGGGGTCAATGGCGGCGGGCGGTGGCAGCGGTGCGCCGGGGGCGGGTTGACCGCCGGGCTGTCAGAGCGCGGGGTGCCCGGCTCGCCGTCGGCGTGGATGTCGCTCTCTCGCGTCTCTCCCGCCTCCCGCAGCCGCCGCTGAACCGGGGTGGGGCCCAGCACGAAGCGCACGCCTTGCGGCTCCAGCAGCACCCGCGGCTCTAAGGCGTCGGACGCCTGCGGAGGAGTGGGCGGGCGTCGGGCCACCGGGGAGGCGGGGCTCTCCGGCGGCGGACTGCCGGGCGGCGCCTCATCCAGCAGACGCGCCGTGTTCACGTACGTGTGCGCCTGGAAGCAGTCGCGGCGCTCGTCAGCCGCCGCAGAGACTCTGGGGCTGCGCGGGGGCGGCGCACTTACGCTTTCGTCGGCCACCAGCAGGGGGTGCGTGGACTCCTCGCCCACCGACGGCAGGCGGGTGCTGGCCACGGACGGGTGGCGGCTGGACGGGTGGGAGGGGACCTCGCCCACTGACGGGATCCGCGACACGCCGTTGGGCACCGTGGGCACCGAGTAGCCCAGGGCTGAAACACAAACACCAAATTATGAGCAAACGTTCCAAAAGACGTGTGCCTGCGTTCTTGTGCGTGTACCTGCAGGGGAGAGTGGCGCCCCCTGGTGGCTGGAATCCAACACAGCTTCCTCCACAACACTGATGCTGTGACTGTGCATGACTTCCTGCAGCATGTTGAAGATTTCCTCAGCACGCACGCACTTGAACGCAAAGATGCCTGTGTCTCACACACACGCGCACACGCACACACAATCATTATCAGCGCTTGAGACTGCGACCATTGGTTGCATATGCAACCTTTTCTCCAGCTTGTGCGATGAAAAATGTCATCTTTGTCGCATTTGCGCGCGTGCATGTTTTCATGGTTGAAAGTCGCCTTTCCCCCCCACTGCAATCTTCTCCTGCATGAGAGAGAGAGAGGCGCGCTGTGACGCCATCGCAATCGTGATGATCCCGTTGGCTGCCTGCTGCAACATGCAGTCATTGATTCTTTCAGTTCGGGCTGCACTATTATCAACAGCACCGTCACGTACACGCGCACCACATATGCGTGCTACAACGTACGCCGTTGTCTGACGCTGGCCCGCAACTTACTCATTTTGAATGACAAGTGTGAGCCTTCAAGTCATCTGGACTGCCGGCGAGCAAGCGAGCTAGCCCCCACCGACCTCGGGAAGTCCCACAAAGCGGTAAACTCCTCCTCCTGCAAGTCACCCGCAGCTATTCTTTTTGCACACAGCATTAGCAATGCTGCTACATTTGTCACGGGAATAAAACCAGAAGTTGTTTCCCCGAGTGCCGTCTCGTGCAAGCGTCTCAACATGACAAGGGCGTGTGTGTTAGTGTGTTTGTGTGGGGGTGAGGAGGGGAGAGGGGGTGCAAAGTTAAACAGCCCAGACTCCTTTAAAGAGGATTGTATAGGAAAACAAACCTATGATGAAAATAAAGTGCAATAACTGCAGTAGTAATGATTCATCCATGTTCTGTTTGGGACTACACGTCGAAATAGGGAAATTGGTTTGCTCTGCTGGTCAATAATTAGCAAAATCGAGTGAATAATCATAAATGATACGGTTGCGGTAATGCTCAAAATGAAGTGGTAACTTTTCCCAGGGGAAGAGCGTTAGGAGCCCTCACTAGAAGAACTGGCCCCTATGAGTCCAACAAATCATCAAATAAAAGTCAAGCCGTTTAATTGACCCGTTTTGGCAGCACGCTGGACGACTGGTTAGCGGGTCCGCCTCACAGTTCTGGGGACCGGGGTTCTAATCCTGTGTGGAGTTTGCATGTTCTCCCCGCGCCTGCGTGGCTTTTCTCCGGGCGCTCCGTTTTCCACCCACATCCCAAAAACATGCGTGCTAGGTTCATTGACAACTCTAAATTGCCCGCAGGTGTGAATGTGAATGTGAGCGCGAATGGCTGTTCGTTTGCGATTGGCCGGGAACCAGTTCAGGGCCGACGATAGCCGGGATAGGCTCCAGCACGCCCGCGACCCGCACGAGGGGAAGCGGCTCACAAAATGGATGGCTGACCCGTTTTGTCTGCTACTGCTTGTTGCGGACAAACTTGTTCACAGTAACCTAATTTGCAGTCACTGTCAATCTAAACTATTGTATGCTCCTCACACACATCCGAATCCGATGCCCCAGCCTCTCCATGTGGAGGAGCAGCGCCTCTACTCTTCTCACCCGCTCTCTAAGGGAGAGCCCGGACACCCTGCGGAGGAAACTCATTTGGGATCTCGTTCTTTGGGTCACAGTGTACAATTGCCGGTACTTTCTCGGTTCGTTTGGCTTCCGCGGAGGGCTCTCGCCGTCTGCACAACCTTCCACACCGATTCCCACCCGTTAGAAATGAAAGTGATAGTAGTTCCGCACATAGGGCCCAGCCGCCCGACCCGCCAACTTCAACAACTCCAAAACGGTCGTCTTAACTCCACCTGCAGCTCGGGGACGGCCAATTGGAACGTGTTTTCAGTTTATGTCTTGAGCGCGTTTCCCGTGTTCCGGATTTACAGGGGCATCCGCGACGCTCACTTAGTCGCTCGCCGCGTCGAGTGCGGCTTCTGCCGACACAATGGCGCTTACGTGTGACGCGCCCCCCGCCGGCCAGTAGGTGAGTCGACTCAGAGGATTCGCCCAATCGATATTGAATGGCAGTGACCCCTAGCGCTTGTCGTCAAGTGGTGCGCAAGCAGTCTGCAGTTCGCTATAGCGGGTCTTAACATAGTTTGACGCATATATGCCAGAGTGTATTGTTAGATCGCCTGTTTTGTATGTGTTCGTAGCAATAATGTGTTCATTATTTTGAGGGATAGAAGTACCCCGATTTGGCAAGGGGTTTTTAGCTTTGGGCTAGTCATTTTTGTGAACAAAAAAGAAACCAAGCTGCGATGTATTTGAACATTCAATAGGTTTTAATTGTTTCGTTGTACGAGTTTAGTTCTACAGCGAACTTCAACTGGACTGTCAATAAACGACTGAGCGAGCAACATTCACTCTTACTGCTCGCTACTATGCTAGCACCTTAGCATGCCGTTATTGTGAGCACTGCTCGATAGAAGTGCCGGAGCGGCGCATGGAATGGACGGCTTGCGTAAGAGCGGTCAAATTGGAGATTTGAGATGCGGTCCGATCCGATACTCGTTTTCTCGCAGACGTCCGACCGCTTTGCGGTGTCAAAGATCAGATCAGGAGACCCCTAAGTTTTACTCATCATGAACTTGATACCATTTATCCTGCTCATCTAAAAAAAGGATATTCACCTAATTTGTAGTATTTCTATTCTTTCACTTTTGTCCTTTTCATTGTGACTCAGCAGCGGTGGGGCGGTGACCTAGCGCACTCTGTTGACCATCCACCACTGTTACACACACAATCTCACACGCACACACACCTATAGCATTGCGAAGCGCCAGGTGCAAAGACGACGACGGCGAAGAGCACGCGAGCAGGGTCGCTCACCTTGCCCGGTTTGACAGCGGCGTCCGCTCTCGAAGGAGAAGAGGTTGGAGTCGTAACCGTAGCGACGCAGGCACAGGTACGGCCAGCGGACGTCGTCGCGGCGATGCGTGTGCAGGACCAGCTCGCCGTCCGTCAGCTCCATCACGCCGGCGCCCAGCTCGTTCCCGTCGTCGTCCACATTGATCACCTGCCCGTCGGAACCACGCGCACACACGCACAGAAGCTCGCTGTGTATTACATACAAAACGGTCCACTCGACCGCACTCGCAATTTGACGACCGGAAAGTCGCTCGGCCGAACTTCCCAAAGACGACACCGGATCCGGGATTTGCCGGTCCGCTCGCCTTACTAGTCGGTCGGTAAGCTCGAGCGGTCACGATCACGCTTGTCGATGACATCATCGTACGGCGCTCGGTATAAAAAAAAGGAGTCACGCGCGTCACAGCAGCTTATTGGTGGATATTTGGAACTGAAAGTTGGCAACCAATGGGAGAAGGGCTTCTCCGAGTCACAGACCAAACCAAAGGTAGAGAACATTTGTTGAGAAATGGTTCCACTGTTTTACCCCATAACTTGAGGGTGTTTTTTGTCTATGTTTTCTAAAGGCGAAATCACACAAAAACCATTTTTTTCCCCGCCACAAAACCTCAATTCCCCTGGAAGCCATTGCGCGACTTTAAAGTTCTTGTTGCACTCAGGCTGACGTGGCCATTGTAAGTACACACAACATTTGGGGGAAATCTCGCTAATGTTGCAAATGAGCAAGCTCGTATGACTTGACTTCCTTGAAATTTGGTGGGAACTCCATTTGACTCGCTCGAGTTTTGCCCCAGTGACTCGGAACTTGTTTGAAAGTATACGGTTAAGACTCGGGACTGACTTACTTGTGTCACTTCCTGCCACTTGCACGCAAATGAACCCACCTTGAATTTACTTTGATGAGTATCCGCAGTCAACTGTTTGTCTGGACAGCTTGAACAGCTACTACCCATGATGCCTTACTGCACCTGCGCGGCTCGTCTGCATGCGCACACACACACACACGCGCAGGAAACATCGTGACGACAGCAAACGCGCATGATGACATCATCGTGCCGAAGAGGACATCGTTCTCGTACCTAAGGTCTTCCTCCATGGTTAGCGGCGCGATCATCTGCACACCAGCCTTCGTCAGAGCAATGATGAGGATGGTGATGATGAAGGTGAAGATCAGCTGCGGATGAAAAACACCACAACAACATAAAAATGATCTTTTTGTTGTAATTGCTAGTGATGGCCTGGCCACCTCAAGAACTAATATTGATGAATTGTAAACATAGATACGATGTACTTTCACAGCCGCTATATTCACACATGCACTTATATTGTTAACATAGAAACGTTGACAACATAAAGAGCAGCATTGAGGTAGAATTGAAAGAACTTTGAATCGAATCCAAACAACAAAAAACAATGTGTGAAAATTACAAATGAATTACACGACAGTAATGTGGCAAATATAATGTTATTGCCACTGATATAGTATGACAATGATGAATAATAATACATTCAATATGTACATTGATTTGTTCTACTCCAAACTAGGCTTTACACAATCAGGATTTTTGGGGCCGATCACGATCAGCGAGTTAAAAAAAAAAAACAATAACCGATCCGACCTGTTCATTTACTGTATATACTTAATTGCTCAACAAATGATATTTACAATAAATAATGTATCTTTGTTCCTCTATTTATGCCAGTGGGGCATAGCTACAGACGGAACAAATGAATGGTCTTCTGTTAGATGGCAGGAAGGAAAGAGAGTAATTCATGTTTCCACTTTTTGTGAGATTTTTCAATTGTAAAATAAGTTCCTTGGCTCCATAAAGGTTGGAAATCACTGCTCGAGTCAGATCGTGGATTCTAATCAGTCAGGTCAAACCAACATTACAACGTGACACAAATAATGGGCGCTAACTTACTGTAATTAAATTACTTTATTTTTAATTCAATTACTTCACCCACACCGAAACTTTAAGAGCACGATTCGACAGAACGGCATGTGCACATGTTTACGTCCAACCGTTCATGCTACCGCTAGCTTGCTAGGCTACATAACGTTTTTGTTGCCTGCTTGCGAGCCGTATCTTATTAAAAGTACGTGAACATACCTCCAGCAAGCCCTAAACGAACGTCCTCTGCTTTCCTGAGCACCGGGGACGGCCGGCAAACGTTTTTCCCCATTTTGACCTTATAATACAGTCGGGTCGCTCCAGTCTTGTCGTCGCCACGGTAACTAGTGTATCCGGTCGCATTTGAGTTGACAAGATAAAGCCCAATGATCGTAAAAAACGGGATGCGGAATACAAGACTTTATTTCAGTAATCTGACAGTGCAATCGTGAAAGAGCAAATTTGTCTTGTAGTTTGATCCAGGCATTATGTGGTGTCTGTTCCACACCGCCAACGTTTTTTGTTTTTTTAAATAACTTTATTGGCTGTGAGATATTTCCAATAGAATATCAAAGACACGCGACAAGGCTAAAAATAAACTAGGTTTTGGATTCAAATATACTGTGCACGCGGCGACGCCGAGTAAATGTCTTTTGCGGAGCCGATCGATCGGCGAATGACATTAAAGGCAATCAGCATAAAATGCTAAATATCGGCCGATACTGATCATCCCGATGACATCGGTGTAAAGTCTACGACAAACATATGTATCACAATGGATTTAAAAATGACATATTAGGAGTCCGCCCAAAGAAAGCTGGGATAGGCTCCAGCTCGCCCGCGACTCGCGTGAGGAGAAGCAGTACGAAAGATGAATGAATGAATAAATATTAGGAGTCCTAATTTTGGACATATGAAATCCTAAAATATTTGACACACAAGGTTGAACATGCTGACCATAATGTATTTCAAAAATGAATTAGTGCTTTAAAAAAAACATGTCCAACGACCCCCCCCCCCCCTCCAAAAAAAAAAGTAAGAATTGTTTTATTGCGTAAACAAAACACACAAAAAAACGCAATGAAAACATGTTAGCACTGACAACGAAGGTTTACCTTAAGATGAATCAAACGTACACATGTAGTTCATAGAAGGCGTTTATGGAAGCCAGAAATTAATCAAAAGTTGACTAGTCCAACATGAGGAGAGGACAAGTTTATTGAAGGAAGGAGGAAGAGAATTTTAAGTGAAAACAGTTGTTTGCTGAGTTCTCCTGTGATGCCACCTACAACTTACTTTCTTGCTTTGCACGACTAAGCTAATAGGCTAGGCTAACATTAATTAGACGAGCACACACCCGGGAGAAAAAGAAGAAAAGTCGCAAAAAGAAAGCAGGACAAACTCACCGCACAACAAAAACTTGAAGCCGACGCGAGGAAGTCCAAACGGGGCGTCCGGCGGCCGAGCAGCTCCGACGGACGCTAAGCATTAGCATTTGCAACACTTAGCTTAGCATTAGCATCATTAGCCCCACTGCTACACGAGCTCCTCCGCCGCCGCCGCGTCCATCTTTTCTTTCCTCTTTCCTCCTCCTCCTCCGCCAAAAAAAACAAAAAAATAAACAATCCCAAAGGCGTCTAACGCTCGCGTTGGCGCACAAGTGGCAACGAAAAGCGGCTGGAAGCCATCGAGAGTCGCCGAAGCATCCGCAAGCTGCCGTCCAACGGCGACGTACAAAAATAAATTTTAAAAAAAAGGAAAAAGAAAAAGCAACTTTGCTGGCCTCAAAGTTGCCCACAAAAACTTCACACGAACCAGGAGACGACTACAGACAGCCAATCACGACACAGCCAACCAAAGGCTAGCCAATCATGGGCCGGCCGATCACGACCCAGCCAACCGCGAGCCAGCCAACCTCGAGCCAGCCAATCTTGAACCAGGAAGTCCCTACCCAACTAGCTACTACCAACTTCTTTTTTTTCTTTATCTTTTTTTTCAACAATTTTTATTGAGAATATTCAAATGACAAGAAACAAGAAAATACAAAAATACAGTAAGACAGTATAAAGTCATTAATACATCAAATAATAAAAACGAGGAGCCAGGGCTATTTTGATTTTTTTTTTAAAACAACAACAAACCACAAAAAAAAAAAACATTAAATGAAGCTCATTTTATTTATATATATATTTTTTTTTTGAGGGGGGGGGGGGGGGGGGGGTTGTTGGACGACTGGTTAGCACATCTGCCTCACAGCTCTGGGGACCAGGGTTCAAATCCCCGGCCTCACCTGTGTGGAGTTTGCATGTTCTCCCCGTGCCTGCGTGGGTTTTCTCCGGGCACTCCGGTTTCCTCCCAGGTCCCAAAACCATGCGTGGTAGGTTGATTGAGGACTCTAAATTGCCCATAGGTGTGAATGTGAGTGCCAACGCTTGTTTGTTTCTATGTGCCCTGCGATTGGCTGGCGACCCGAAGATAGCTGGGCTAGGCTCCGGGAGCCCGCGACCCGACTGAGGATCACCAGTAAAGAAAATGGATGGATGGATGGATGGACATTTTTTTTTTTTTTTTGAGCGACTACCTAGCATCGACGCGAGCCACCATAGACATATTGGTAGATACGCCAGGGCAATGAAGCAGCCCGGCTACCGACGTGTTTATAAAGCGGCCATCTTGGAGAGGTCGACCTTCCCATAGAAGGCAATGGATGGACACTGAAATTAAGTCTTAACTTGCTTATTCCTCAATCTATTTTCATGAGGGTGACTGTTTTGTCAACGCCAAAGTGCTAAAATGCTATCAATAAACAACTTTTTTTTTTAAACAAAAAAAAAAAAGAAAAACATTTAAATATATTTTTTTCATGTGAAAGGGAATCCCCGTACCCGTGTCGCAATTGTACGCCGCTTTACGCAACCGCATGCAGCACAACATACCGGTATCATTGGTCTTTTGGTTTTCTTGCCATACACACACAATGAATGCGCCACCCTAGCTTAGCGTCACAGTCGGCATGGAGCTCAAAAATGCGCGTCATAGCTACCAAACACATATCTGTGCTAGCCACAGTTCAGACTTCCTCTCATCAGCAAACAAAGACGTCTTGTTGTTGTTTTAGCACATTTAGTATGCATTTCAATAATATTAATAATTTAAAAAGGCACGCTCGACTATACACCCATTAACAGCGTGTTTATGTGCTTAACCCAACACAAAATTAACTAAAAAGAATGAAACAAAACACATTTTGTTCCTCATGTTCCAGAAAAAAATACATCGACAATAATAACAATGAAATAAAGAATATCTGCTAAGTCCCGCAGAAATGTGCAAAATCATAAGCCACAAAATAAAAAAACACACAAACAATCTTCATACGTCACCGTTTGGATGACGTCATATGTATACGCAAGCTCTTCACACAGCTCATTTTAATGACGTCATCTGGGCAGAATTGTCTTATGATGTCAAGGTCGCACACACAGCTTCTGAGGACACAACACAACACAACACAACGATGATCATCCCTCACACAAGCACGCACACAAGCACACGCGCACACACACGCACACAGACACACTCAGAAAGTAGTGTTGTTCAAATTTACAAAAATACAAAACACCACCATTAAGCAAACACACACACAATACAATACAAAAACAATACAACACGTGCAAAACAAGACAAAAACACAAAACAACACAATACGCAAAATGGATGGAGGGCTAAAAAAAAAAACATGCGATCCAGAACCAAAAACACATTGAAACCCCCCCCCCCTCCAAAACACACGCAAAAGACAGAAAACTACATCTACGTGAAAAGGAGGGGGAGAAGAGGAAGAGGAAGGAAAAGGAAAAGAAAAAGAAGGAGGAAGAGGAGAAGACGACGAAGACTGACCTGGCTCAAGCTGACGTTTTCGAACACCGTCGTGTTCCTGGCTCGCAGCACGTCGCTGACGCACTGATGCACGAACGCGTATTGACGCTGGACAAACGCACAGGTGACAACAACTTGGGCAAAGCACAAGTCAGATGTTTTCCGCGGCTCATCGCATTTCGAGCGCAAATCCCTAAGCAGGATTTCAGGCCTGAACGCACACCAACCTCGGTCTGCAGCATGTGTGAGCGGTGCAAGCGTAGTTGCCAAACGCATCCATAAACGTCCAGCGTGTCGCACGTGTCCGACTGCTGCAGGAGGCGGTCCAGCGCCACGAAGGTTCCCGTGCGACCCACGCCCGCGCTGACACCCCCAAAAACCGCACAAACCACACATCCATTTGTTTCAGTGCACTATTGTGATTCCTGCCTCCGTGTCCGTTGTGTACCTGCAGCGCACAACCGTGTACTCGTAGCGCTGTCGCGTACCTGCAGTGTACGATGGTGGGTCCGCCAGCCGGACTTCTGTTGACAAAATCTCGGACGGTTCTGACGAAGTGGACCAGCGCCCGCGTGCCGTCAGGGACGCCGTGATCGGGCCACACCGTAAAGTGGAAATGACGAACCACGCGCTCGTGCCGCGGATCGTCCTCCTGACACACACGCAGACACACGTGTCACACGTACGCCGCGGTCGCCGGGGCGCGCGTCTCCCGCGGCGCTTACGATGCAGATGCGGAACTCTCGGATGGTCCACTCGGGCAGCGTGGACTCGGAGGTCACGCGGACGATCAGGTCGCCGTAGTAAAGCGGCTCCCGGTCCGCCGGCCAGTAGCGGTCGCACTTCACCTGATGGCGCAAACGTCTTGATCGAGTCTTTGCGGCACTATCGCGCTTCGCGTTCACCGCTGCGTACGCACCCGCCCTTTCTCCACACACTGCGTCAGCATGACCGCGTTGTAGACGTTTTGCTCCCAGACCATCTTCCAGAAGTCGTCTTTCGTTCCCGGCAGCGGCCCCTGGGTGGCGATGTACTCGCGCCGGAAGCGATTGCCCTCCCATCGCAACACGACAAGCGCAATAAGGTCAAGGCGGCTTCGGGTTATCGCGGGAGTACGGCGGTGCGCGCGCGAGAAGCGGTCTTACGGGGACGTAGCTGGCATTGATGTAGTCGGAGGAGAGGTCGTCATCCACGCACGTTAGCTTGACTCTCGTTGAGTCGTCTGCAAACAAATGCGCGTTTCAGCGAAAACACGCCTTCGTTCAATCGGACGCGCGTTTATGTCTCACAGGGCAGGATGTTGTTGTATCGGTTCTTGCCGCGGTTCTCCGGCAGCAACGCGGCGTCCGTGGCTTGGTTGCGGCCCACGTCCTTCAGACTCTGATGACGCAAAGAAAACATCAGGAAAAACCTTGAAGCGCCCCAACAAAAAGCGTCAACGTGGCGCCGCCTTGACTTAGGATTCGACTCCTTCCGTGACCAACCCCCCAGAACTCCATCAAATAGATTTTCCCACATTCCAATTGATTTCCATTCAAATCCGTCTCAGCTGCCGATAACCGCCATTTTTCTGTTACGAATTTTCAACGTCAACATTTATTTGTAGCTCCTCGACACGTCGAAGTTGTCGTCACACCGGCCGCCGTATTAAGGCGCGTCATAATTGACGGGCGGCCCCGTCAAAGATCCGATCGAAATGCAGTGGCGTGACCTTCAAAAGGCCGTTCAAGCGCAAAGTGCAAACCGTTGTGCAAGAAAAAGTGGGCCAAAATATCTCCGCAGAGACGCACGCCAAAGACTCAGTTCCAGAAAATGCTCGATTCGAGTTGTTGTTGCCGAGGATGGCCCGACCGGTTCTTAGGTTGAGGGGGGGGGGGGGGGGGGGGGGGCAATACTCTTCCCTTCATAAAGGAAATCAGCATTTAAAATGAACTTGGGTTATAGTTGTCTGATCTTTACATTTGTTGGATGATCTGAAACAAAAGTGGGGAAACGATGCAAAAAAAGGAAGAATTTCAGGCGGACAATACTTTTTCACAGCATTGGATACAAAGCATAATAGAGGGCTCTCCTCGCTGGTGGGAGGAGCTAGGAAGTCGCAAATACAGAAATGAGATGATCCCCGCGGGTCACCTCGTACTGCTCGGAAAGCAGGAAGTGGGCGTCGGCCTGAAGCTTGTCGCAGTGGCGCTCAAAGTCGATGACGTTGACGGGACTGGAAGAAAGACACCAAGAAGGGATTGCGGAAACCAGGGGCGACTGCGAAAAAGCACTTCGACAAAAGTCACAAATGCGTTCGAAAAGGGGATTCGAAAAAAGACATATTACAAATTGAAGATAATTCAAAACTACACAAAATATTGTTTCCAAAAACTGAAAAACATATATTTTTTCAAAAAACAAGAAAATCATTTCAAAACTAATCAAATTATACAAAAAGTATTGAACATTTTTTTTTTTTCTGCACACTAAAAATTACAAATGAGTATTAAAAAAAGGCAAAAAAAAAAGTATTGAAAAAGCTGAAAAAGCAACATTTTTGGAAGAAACAGTCTCGAAAGTACAGAAAGTCTTTCTTTTTCTTACCTTGTCATGCGGCGACACTTCCTGAGACGGAAAAAAATAAGTTGGTGACGTCGTTGGTGTACAACAACAACAACAACAACAAGTTAACAGCTGACACTTTGAACACACTTTCATCACACCATTAGTGTGTGTGTCTGTGTGTGTGTGTATATACCATGACAAGTCATATGACCTCACCCTCTGACCCCCAGGTGACCTCTTGGCAAAGCTCGCTCTCTTCTCACACACATGTTGACTGATGAACTCTCCTGCACACTTAACACGCATGCACACACATTAGACACACAAGTGCAATTGTGAGCGAAAACAACACACACAGACACAAACGTGAGTTACGTTTTGCGTTGCGCATGTCGTCTGCAGACCATCAGCGCCGCCAGCGTCGCCATGACGACCGTCACGAAGACGGCGGCGCCGATTCCTCCGGCCGCGCCGCTCGCGGGGCCTGCGGACCGGACGAGAGAGGTCAGAGGTCACGTGCGAGCGCCGACCCGCGCGCGAACGCTCACCTGCGGCGGTTCGCACGGGCAGCGACAGGAAGGTGTCGGCGTACAGCGGCGCAGAAACGGCGTCGGACGTTCGCGTGAACGCTCGGATGCTCAGCCTGAAAGACAAACGTGGCGACCGCTCACGTCTTTGCATTCGTACATGATGATGTCCTGCTGGAGGCGTGCGCCTGTGTGCGCTGGTGTCGTGTTAATGCCGTGTGCGTGCGTGCGTGCGTACGTGTGGGGCTCAAAGATAAGAGCAGAACAAGAAAAGGACACATCAGCCCTAAGAGATGAGCGCAGGAGTACAAACTCCAAAACGGGAGGATGGCCGCCTCAGAAAGCGCAGACGATGGATAAACGAGTCCAAAGAACAACTGAAGCGCGGGGGCAGCGGCATCAGCGGGACGAGGGAGCGAGCGCACACGCTCCCGCACAGCCGGGGGCCCCGAGCGCAGACCGGATCGGGTCGGGAACTTTATCCGCAAGGTTTCCCGACCCCATCGACTGTTTTAAAAGACAGGCCGCAGCTCTGGCGGAGGCCGGAGTGCCAGCTGAACTGTCAGCAAGGTCACAGATTCCTCTTAACTGGGGGGGGGGGGGGGGACAAAAGAAATCCCAAAACCCTTCGAAAGAGGAAGACAAGGTAAATGTTGTAAACCTGCGTATATGTGAGCGTGAGCGTGCGTGTGCGCGTACATTATGATGTCGCAATACGCATGCGGGTGTGCGTGTCGGGCACCTGTAAGCGGTCGTGGGTTTGAGGGGTCCGTCACAGAAGTGCGGTCCGTCGCGCTGCGAGGGTGAGCGGTCGCACAACCCCCCCAGAACGTCCGTCCCCGTCCCCACGGCGATGTCGTAGCCGCACGCCTCGGCGGCGGCCCCGCTGGCGAACAGAGACGTCTGGTAGGACTTGATGGACGCGTTGGACATATATTCGCCGTACGAGGGCAGAGGGTGGCGCTGCTCCGGCAAAACGCTGTCCTCACCTACGCGCAACAAAACGACAGATCCTTTTGTTTGTCTAGCTGGAACTTTATTCAGCGATCGTGCTAATAAGGGTGTCATAACAATCAATGATTTTGCTAATCCTCATCTAATAACAATCACTGATCGCGTTGCTAAGCATGTAATAGCAGTCAATCGTGTATCAACAATCAGCAGTCACAATAGCAGGAGTGTCATCGCAATCGGGGATCATGCATACAATAACAATGGGCAATCCCGATAATAACGGCGTAATAACAATCCGTGACAGCGGCGCTACAGTTGCGAACGTGCGCGCGTGACGGCTTCCTGCCTTCGGACTCGGTGACGACGACGCTGAAGAATTTGACGGCGCCGTTGACGTCGCTGAACCAGCTGCAGTTGAAGCGGAACAAGATGGACGACGCGCTCGCCAGCGCCGATGCGGCCTCCACTCGCGTGTTGACGGGTGGCACCGGAGGACCTGAGGACAGGGCGACCGTTTCAGGCAAAGTTGACCGTTGGACACGCGCACGTAGTATCCGCATCACATGATGAACTTTTGAACCAAATGTATCCAATACCTGCCTGACATAAAAGGGGGACGGAACTAAAAACCTTTTTTTTTTTTTGCGTGCTTCCACGCGTCAAAAGACACCAAGAATAAGAATGAAACAATTTCCCACCATCTGAGGGGGCCGCCACATTTGGCAACAGCGACCAAAATGAACATCGCAACGTCTGGCGCTCGTGCGGCGAAGGTCACGTGACCGGAAGCCAGAAACAGCCGGAGGAGGCTCGGATCGGGCAGGCGCGCTAGCCAGTCAAAATGATTCATACCATTAAGAGAAAAGCAGTAGCATGCATTTAACTTATGTATTTATTTCTGTGAACACAATAAACACAGTCACTATCAACGATTAACAAGGGAGGTGGAGAGAGGCTACAGTGGATCTAAAAAGTCAACACACCCCCGTTCCAATGGCGGCTTTTTGGAAGGATAAGGGTTAGGGGGCCTCGGTGCAATTAACAGAAGGCACGACGGGATGCTTTCAAGTTTGGGCTTGCCACCAACTGGTAAAAGTCTGCCGTCGAGGGTCCAAACGGGCCAAATTGGAGCGGCGCTCGGTACTTACGGTCGATCATGGTGACCACGTTGTCGCGCGCCGGTTCGCTGGCGCTGCCGTCCGAGATGACTTTCACCCTCACGTCGTAGCGCTTGTGAGGCTCCAGCAGGCCGATCACGTAGTCGGCCGGGCGCCGGTCCCAGCGGCGCGAGTAGACCAGACTCCCCGAGTCCTCATGCGCGCACTCCACAGCGTAGGAGTCAAAGTCGGTCTCCGGGGGCGCCCAGGAGCAGGAAACAGACGTGGAGCTGCGGGGGCGGCAGCGGAGGCCCACGACCGGCGACGGCTCTGCGGAAGCGCCGGATCGGTTAAGAAAACGGCAATCGGGTCACCTTCCGGCTATCTTGAGCCACTGGCGACGCGGTCCGAAACGGAGTCTGAATCGTGTCGACAATTGAAAAGCTGGCATTTTGTCTCGCCGGCACGGCGGACGAGCGGTTAGCGCCTCAAGAGTTCAGAGGTCAAGAACGCAAGTCAGATCGATCGCAGACTCCAAACCGTTGGCTGGCGACCGGTGCGGGGCGCCGGAAAGGTACCCGGGTGAGGATGTGCGCGTTTCATTCAGCATGAGCGGTTAGCACCTCTGCCCCCACACTTTTGCGTTTGAATCTGGGCTGTGTGCACTTAGCGTGCTAGCGTGTTAGCCTTCAGCGGGTTTTTCCTCTCACGGTCAAAAAAGGTTCCATACGTTTGTCTTTCATGCAGCGTCCATTATTTGTCTCCTGGTGGTCTGAAAGGAGCGGGGGGTCTTCGGTCTACCGGGGCATTTGGAGCTTACAGACAGCGTTAGAAAACATTTTCGCGAGCTCAGTTAGTGTCGTAGCTGCTCATTGGGTTGTCGGAAGTCTTTGACTGACTGGGATTCGGACCTTTGTATTGCGCTCAAATCCTTCAGGCGTCGTCAGACTTGAAATATTTCACGCGTGTCCCGGACTCGCCCTCCATTTGGAAAACGGTTTGCTTTCTTTTGGCAGGCACGTGTCACGAGCGTTCTTGACTCGCCGCGCACACGAGACTCTCTCGCATCCAAACCGCCGCCGTTGGTGTTTTATCGCACAGTTGACAGCGTTACGTTCGCTTTCTTCTGCGGCCTTCATTTCCGAAAAAGAAAACTAACTTTCCTAAAATGAGGAGATCAGTGCCAAGATATTTTCACCAAAATGAATATATTTCGATTTCTAGTTCTGTGCATCCTCACTTTCTTAAAAAGGTGTTCAACAAAGCACTTTCAAAGTGTAAATGTTTTCAAAATGGGCTGTTGTCATGTTCTTCATTGTTGTTAACTTCTGTCCAAGTGTTTCACGACTTGGTGACAAGAGGAAACCGCGGGCGCCAGGGTGGCGACAGTTGAGACCCGATGCCCGAAGAAGAGCCGAGCGCAATAGAAAACGCATGTTTGAGTGTGGGTGACGCCACCTACTGGTGCGAACGCTGCGCTGGACGGGCGGGCTGTAGGAGGGCGCGGCCCCGCCCCCGCCCCGCGAGGCTCCGCTGACTGTGCGCAGGCTGACGTTGTAGAGGCGTCCGGGGAACAAGCCTCTCAGGATCCGACTGGCGGACCGGCGACTCTCGTACGGGTTGACCGCGAAACCGCGGTCGGGAGGCGTCCAGCGCACGTCGAAGTCGTCGTAGTCGCAGTCCGCGGGGGCGGTCCAGGCGACCTCCAGGGACGTGTTGGTCACCCCTCGGAAGAGCAAGGAGCCCGGCGATCTGGGAGCTGAGAGGCACGACGCATTAGCGCTCGAGCCCCGACCCCTCCCGACAACACTGCGACTCTATGCCTATCCGCCATTTTGGACGAGTAGGGCTGTAATGGTAAAGTTTGGAATCGGGAAACGTACAACTTTAAGGCACAAACCCGTGCCAGCTTCGGCAAGGCAGAACTACGACACGCCCCTTCCGAGTCCTGGAATTCGGGCCACGAATCCAGAAAAAGCCGTACGAGCTACGTGCGATTGGCTGGCGTACCCCGCCTCCTGCCCGATGACAGCTGGGATAGGCTCCGGCGCGCCCGCGAAACCGCGTGAGGAGAAGCGGCTCCCAAAATGGATGCATGGATGGAAGTCTCCTCCAACTGCGCGTCATTTGACTACTT
This sequence comes from Phyllopteryx taeniolatus, assembly GCF_024500385.1. Classification (NCBI taxonomy): domain Eukaryota; kingdom Metazoa; phylum Chordata; class Actinopteri; order Syngnathiformes; family Syngnathidae; genus Phyllopteryx; species Phyllopteryx taeniolatus. The sequence continues at coordinate 33,315,272 of NC_084506.1, forward strand.
TTTCCGGTGGCGGTCATCTGGCCGGTGTGAGCAAAACTGCGCTAATGCTAGTCGGACCGCACGGAACACTAATAACTAATAACTAACCGTTACTAATTGCTGAGCATTTGGTCTCCCCGTTGCACGCCCCTGCATGCACGCATGCAGGGGCGTGCAAAGGGCGGACGGCGCGGCGGCCCACGACACAGAGTGAGCTTTGCACGCCGCTGCAGTCGACGAGATCCAAACCGCTTGCCGTCAGAAAACCTCCACATGGCTGACGTGGCTTCTACCCGGAAGAAAATAGACGTGCCAGGCCGGGGAAGTGGTATCGGTGTTGAGTAAGAGCTCAACAGCTCCGTATCGCTGCATCCCTCGTTATTAAAATGGATCCATTTGTAATTATGCCACGGCAATGATATCAAAGATGGCGTCCAAGTCGTGTTCCAAAAGAAAAAAAACCACATTTCTCAAGTGATTCGGATTCGTGAGCGATTGTGAACACAGCCGGTCCGCGGCGGTCGGGGTCTCACCTGTCCTCCCGTGCACGCCGGTGCCGTTCACGAGCTCGCCGCTGAGGCTCAGGACGTCGACGCGGTAAAGCCGGCCCGGCGTCAGGTCGCCGAAAATGAACTCCACGACGTCCGACCCCAGCCGCTCCTGCGCTCGCAGCGAGCCGTCGGGGGCGGACAGTGACACCCGGTAGCCGTCCACGCCGCCCTGGCCCCGTCGCCACGACACCCGCAGCTGGTCACCGGCGTCGCCGCTCTCGGCACGCAGAGACGTGACGGCGGACGGAACTGACGGAAGACGACGCGGCGCCGACGTGAGCATCATGATGATGATGAAGTTGATGAAGGTGAAGACGATGGCATGATGATGATGACGATGATAACAATTATGACGGCAATGATGCGGACAATGGCGACGGCGATGAAGATGGCGGCGCGGTGTCGTATGTGCCGAGCATGCCCGGACCTGTCCTGGCCCAAATGTCGGAGCGGTTGCTCAAAGGTCCGCTGCGCGTGACGACCTCCATCCGGTAGACGGAACCGGGTGCGAGTCCTCCGAACCGGCAGTCCAGGCCGGACGGTCCGGTCCGGCGCCGCTCCAGCAGGACCTCGTCGGCGCCGTACAGGAGAATGTCGTACGAGTCCAAGTCGCCCGCCGGCCGGGACCAGCTCAAGGCCAGGCCGGTGCCGGTGTCGCTTTTGACGGACAGCTGGGCGGCGGCCGCGGGACCTGACGGGAGCACCGAGCGACTCGCGTCGTCAACTTGCAACGTGAATAAAGCCACCAGTCATTGAGGTCTCCCTCGCTAACAGTGATGGCCTATTTTTCCACGAGTAATGGTGAAGACACTTTTCTTTGTCGGCCAGGCCCTAACGCTGAAGACACTGACGAGATAAATACGCTCATTCCGTAAATACGCAGTCCAGTGCAAATGTCATCTGAACAACAACAATCATAAACAATGATATCGACTTAAATTCTGCCAAGTGCCAATCAGTCAAATGAATTGATTTTCAAAATGAAAATCAGCGGGCCACGCCTTTACCGTCATTGATCAAATGATTTGAAAATGAGTCGAATACGTTTGTTGTATTTGGGGGGGGGGGGCGCGTCAAGTACTGGCAGATTGTTTTCTCTCGGCTGCAGGCAGCCCACCCCGTCACAAACAGGAAGTCTTACGTGTGCGAGCCCGGGCGCTGACCCCGAGGCTTTGGACTTCGCCGCTGGTCGTCCGGACCAGGACGCCGTACCGCCTTCCCGGGCTGAGACCGGGAAAGGTGTGCCGAGCGAGGGCGCCGGTCGCCGTGGCGTTGGCGAGGACGGCGCCTCGCTCGTCCAGAAGCTGCAGGAAGTAGCCGTCGGACACGCCCGTCGCTTCCCGCCAGCTCGCCCGCAGCCCGTCGCTCCCGGCCGGATTCTCCACGAGCAGCGCCGTTACCGCCGACGGGACTGAGCGCAGCGCACGGTTCAGAGAGCGAGCGGTACCGAAGCGGCCCGACCACCCGGACCGGAAGCTCACCTGTGCGTCCGCTGGCTGTTCGGTTGCTGGAGAGGTCGCCGCTGAACGCCTGAACCGTCACGCCGTACAGCTGACCTGGCCGCAGCGAGCCGAACACGACCCGATTGTGGAGTTTGAGGACGGGCCGCGAGGCCAGCTGCTGATGCTGCCTGTACAGAACCGCCGTGTAGCCGTCCACGTCGCCCTGGCCCGGCGTCCAGCTCACCGTCAAACTGCTGCTGTCGCCGTCGTTACTCACCTGGATGTTCTTCACCTTGCTGGGAACTAAACAGGAAACCCCCATCATTATCCTCCTCCTCCTCATCGTCGTCAACAACATGACGACGAGCTGCGATTGACAGGTGTATGTGCAGCTCACGACGCCGGCGCATATTAACAATCAGAGGTCACACCGAAGAGTGTGCGACGGCAATCGACGAGCGCGCTAATTCGTGAAATATCAAGCAGTGGCCATGTTGATAAACATGTCATAACAATCAGCGATTATGTTAATGATCGCTAAATAGAATCACTGATCATGTTAATAATTGTGTAATATCAATCAGTGAAGATGCTAATAAACATGAGGATGTGAGAATGTGTGAGTGAAGCTCTGTTACACGTGTGGCATTGTTTATGCGTGTGTGCGGCTGACCCGTGCGGCCCTCGACGAACCGGGTCCTCTGGTTGGGTCCGCTGAAGGTGGACACCAAGACCTTGTAGAGGCGTCCGGGTGTGAGCGAGCTCACGCAGCACTCGCCCACGCCACCGCCCAAGGTGAGCGGAGGGAACACCTTCATGTCGTTGAATAGCAGCTGCACCTCGTAGTGGTCCACGTCGCCCAGGGCCGCCGCCCACGCCACCCAAAGCTCCCGCGAGGACCGACGGGCGACACGCAAGGAGCGCACCGCCGCCGGGACTGGACAAAGAGCGGAGCTGCAGCTGAGTCCTGGCTCGTCACTCGATCAAACACAGCGTAGCGAGAGACTCACAGGTGCAACCATGGGTGGAGGTGCTGGCCTCGTAGGTGCCGCTCCAGGTGCTGATCACCACCGTGTAGAGTCGACCCGGGACCAGGCCGTGAAAGACACATTCGTTCCGCATCCCGGATACAGTCTGGTTCTGCAGCACGGCGTTGTTGTGCTTGATGGACACGAGGTACAGGTCCAAGTCTCCGGAGGCGGGTCGCCAATACACCTTCAGGAAGTCGTCACGGGCGCCGTGTGTCGCCGTGGGGTTCTGAACCTTCGACGGTTCTAGGCAACGTCAACCATTCAAAGCAAGAACTTCATGTCTGACTCTCATCCACTTCCTGTCTGCTGCATGCGGCACTCACGTGTCCTCCCCAGGATGGAGGTGTGGTTCTGGAAGGTTCCGCTGCGAGTGCTGATGGAGATGTTGTAGAGGCGTCCTGAAACCAGGGAGCTAAAAACGCACTGGTGACTGGATTTGGAGACGACCAGCGTGTGAAGCGCCTTGTCTCGGTCCCTCAGGGCCACCACGTAACTGTCCACCTCCCCAAAAGCCGGACGCCACGACACGCTGAGGAAGTCCATGCGCCCGTTATTACTGACATTTACCTCACCAACAGCAGCGGGTACTGGGGGGAGGGGGTGGGTGGGGGATTAGCTTTAAACAAGAAGACCCACAAGAAGTTGACAACAGTTTCCTAGTGTCAGTGCTGTCCAGAGTGGCGGTCTTACCGGTGCTCCCCTCAGCCACCGTCTGCCTGGACGTGCGCCCCTCTCGGACCGTCGTCACCACCACCCTGTAGTGGGCGCCGGGCTTCAGGTCACGGAAGTTCAGGCCGGTGGCGTCGGCCGGCACGCTCTGGTTCTTGATGACGCTGCCCTCGTGGACCAGCAGGACCAAGTATAAGTCCACGTCCCCGCCGGCCTGCTCCCACTGTACCAGAAGACTCTCTGTGCTTCCCAAATTAAAAACCTGCAGCCTGGTGACCTGAGATGGAGCTGAGGGGACACCGCAACCGTCACACACAAAATGACAACGCCGCAACCACGAGGACGCAATAAGAACACCACAACCAGACACTCATCTATTTGTGTTATGCCAATTGTTCTCAGTAGGTTTGCGGGTGAGCGGAAGCCTATACCAGTTGACAACCATTCACACATTCACACTGTCCCTGAGTGGAAGTGAAGTGGACCACTACACCATCAGTGAGTCTAAGAAGCAAAATGTCCGAGACGAAAAGATGCTGAGGACAAAGAACTCTTACTGGTCCATGCGTTGACCGAGGTGGAGCTACTCAGGTTGCCACTGCTGGTCGTCACGGTGACGGTGTAAAGGCGCCCCGAGGCGAGCTCGTGGAAGGCGCACCCCGTGGCCTCCCGGGGTAAGAGGCTCCGGGCCGCGGCCGAGTCGGACCGGGCCTGTCGGATGACTGCCGTGTAGCCGTCCCACTCGCCTGACGGGGGGCGCCATTGGACATGGACGGCAGAGTCGTCGGCCCAATGGACGCGAAGCTGCAGGACGGGTCCGGGGGCTGACGAGCAAAAAAAACCTCAGAAATAGGAAGGCCAGGCAGTCACAGAAGTGAAAGTAAGGACTAACCGAGTCGTCCTTGACAGCGCGCCGTGCTGATCAGGATCCCGCTGTGCACCGTAACCTCCGCAGCGTAGATCCGACCCGCTATCAGGCCCAAGACGTCGGCAGAGAACACATAGCTCCGGCTCGGCTTGTCGATGGTTTCATTGACCAGAACTGTGGAGCCGTTCCACAGAAGCACGCTGTATTTCTCCCAGTAGCCACTGGGAGGCGTCCAGGTGAGACGTAACGCTGTGCCATCAGAAACCGACACGGCGGACAACGCCGACACCCCATCAGGAACTGAAACACCCCAACAACACCCACAATAAAGCTGCAGTACCTGCACTTATAAAGTGTAATTCATTGCGTGACCAAGCTCATAACTCAATTTACTGCTATGTCAAATCCAATTCCGCCATCGAAAAGAACCAAAATGGAACTAAAGTGTTCCAGCTCCCCCCAAAAAAACTTCAATTTTTGAATAAAGAAAATGAGTACTGTATCAAATAAAGAAAAAATGAGACTATTGAAATAAAATGCTTTCATAAAGTGTAATTACTGAATGTGCTATAATGCAGCCCTACGAGCGGCAAATTGGTAATAGGGGTGATGAAGAAGTGATGGGTAAGTACGGCATCCAGGAAAGGAACTTGGAGGGACAGATGGTGGTAGACTTTGCAACAAGGATGCAAATGGCTGGAGTGAACACTTTTTTCCAGAAGAGGCACGAACATAGGGTGACCTACAAGAGCAGGTGGATTACATCTTGTGCAGATGATGTCATCTGAAGGAGGTTACCGACTCTAAGGTAGTGGTAGGGGAGAGTGTGGCTAGACAGCATAGGATGGTGGTGTGTAAGATGACTCTGGTGGTGGGGAGGAAGATTAGGAAGACAAAGGCAGAGCAGAGAAGCATGTGGTGGAAGCTGAGATAGGAAGAGTGTTGTGTGGCTTTTTGGGAAGAGGTGAGACAGGCTCTCGGTGGACAGGAGGAGCTTCCAGAAGACTGGACCACTGCAGCCAAGGTGATCAGAGAGGCAGGCAGGAGAGTACTTGGTGTATCTTCTGGCAGGAAAGGAGAGAAGGAGACTTGGTGGTGGAACCTCACAGTACAGGAAATCATGGACCGAGGAGAGGAGACAAGAATACAGAGAGATGTGACGTAGGGCCAATATAAAGGTGGTAAAGGCCAAACCAAACAAGAGGAATATGATGAATATGATATGTATGCCAGGTTGGACATTAAAGATGGGGAATACAGGTTGGGCAGCCAGAGCGATAGAGATGGGAAGGATGTGCAGCAGGTTAGGGTGATTAAGGATAGAGATGGGAATGTGTTGACTGGCGCCAGCAGTGTGCTGGATAGATGGGAAGAATACTTTGAGGAGTTGATGAATGGCGAAAATTAGAGAGAAAGAAGAGTTGAAGAGGCAAGTGTGGTGAAACCAGGAACTAGCAATGATTAGTAAGGGGGGAGTTAGAAAGGCATTCAAGAGGATGAAAAATGGAAGGGCAGGTGGTCCTGATGATATTCCCGTGGAGGTATGGAAGCATCTAAGAGAGGTGGCTGGGGAGTTTTTTACCAGCCTGTTCAACAGAATTCTAGCAGGTGAGAAGATGCCTGAGGAATGGAGGAAAGGTGTGCTGGTGCCCATTTTGAAGAACAAGGGTGATGTGCAGAGCTGTGGCAACTATAGAGGAATAAAGTTGATGAGCCACACAATGAAGTTATGGGAAAGAGTCGTGGAGGCTGGACTGAGGACAGAAGTGAGTATTTGCGAGTCACAGTATGGTTTCATGCCTAGAAAGAGTACCACAGATGCATTATTTGCCTTGAGGATGTTGATGGAAAAGTACAGAGAAGGTCAGAAGGAGCTACACATGGTGTCTTTGTGAATCGAGAGAAAGTACCCAGAGAGGAACTGTGGTACTGCATGCGGAAGTCTGGAGTGGCAGAGAAGTATGTTAGAATAATACAGGACATGTACGAGGGCAGCAGAACAGCGGTGAGGTGTGCTGTAGGTGGGACTGCATCAGGGATCAGCCCTGAGCCCCTTCCTGTTTGCAGTGGTGATGGATAGGCCGACAGATGAGGTTAGACTGGAATCTCCGTGGACCATGATGTTTGCAGATGACATTGTGATCTGCAGTGCAAGCAGGGAGCAGGTGGAGGAACAGTTAGAAAGATGGAGGCATGCACTGGAAAGCAGAGGAATGAAGATTAGCCGAAGTAAGACAGAATATATGTGCATGAATGAGAGGGGCGGTGGGGGAAGAGAGAGCGAGGGTGGAGGACTTTAGATACTTGGGGTCAACCGTCCAGAGCAACGGTGAGTGTAGTAAGGAAGTGAAGAAACGGGTCCAAGCAGGTTGGAACGGGTGGAGGACGGTGTCAGGTGTGTTATGTGACAGAAGAGTCTCTGCTAGGATGAAGGGCAAAGTTTCTAAAACAGGGGTGAGGCCACCCACGACGGTCGGATTAGAGACAGTGGCACTGAAGAGACGACAAGAAGCAAAGGAAATGAAGTCGTTGAGGTTATCTCGAGGAGTGAGCAGGTTGGACAGGAATAGAAATGAGCTCATCAGAGGGACGGCCGAGGTTAGACATTTTGGAGAGCGCAGACTTGGGATGGTTTGGAAACATCCAGAGTGTAATGTACTGTAAACTGCTCCATGATGAAGGAGCTTCCAGGCAACAGAGTTAGAGGACGACCAAAGAGAACGTTGATGGATGTGAGGAAAAGGATGACGCGCTGTGGCCACCTCTCGAGGGACAAGCCCAGAAGAAAAGAAGAATTACTGAGTGTGCTGTAGCATTTGTGTGTTGAATGTTTGCCTTTAAGGAGCGTGACCTGGTGAGCGACATCAGGAGCTGGATTCGGGTTGCCTGATTATCGTTCAGTGAGAGCGTCTGCTCCTTGTGAGTGTAGTCATTTTGGGTTTTTTCTCCTTGCCCATGCGCCAGGGCATTGCATGAACTTCATTGCTCCATTTTTTTCCATTTCATTCGAGCGACAGTCTATCTCAAACTCGCTTGTAACTCAAATTTGGGCATGCAAAACATAGCAAAAAAACCGAGCACAAGACAAGTCGTAACTTGCAAAACCCGTGGAAATGTTAGCTGTACTCCAGCACGCCCGCGACCCTCGTGAGGAGAAGCGCCTCAGAAAATGGACGGATGGATGGATGAATACTTTCCGTACCCACTGTATATCGAGGTTCCGCTGTGTCATTTATACAAAATACAGAATGTAAGCAATATATGGCAATTAGTCCCAAATGTTCCTGTTGGCGGAAAAGCGCGTTTGTGCTTGTGTGGACAACAATGGAACAATGCGAGACAGGAAGTCTGTATCCGCCTGAAAGGCGTTCCACTTCAGGACGACAGGAAGTCCACATGTCGAGGAAGCTCACGTTCGTGTGCGCACACTTTTCAGCTTAGGGTGAGGTCAGGGTTCGGGTTCTGCTTTGGAAAACACTGAACGTTTTTGTTTTTTTTGTGGAAAACATTACTTTGACACTGACTTTTGAGTAAAAACCTCAAGTTGATACCTCAACTTCTACAGAAGGGTTCTCAACCCGACGAGCGATCTTCCACTTGAGGAAGGAACAGGAATACTTTTGGCACCCACTGGCGAACGGTCCATTGTTTGTCTTTCAGTGCACTGACATTGAGTGGTGACCAGTCCAGTCAATCAGTTCCCCATCAGGGCAAAGGCTTTATAAAATACGCCAACCCAGCGCCACGCTTCCTGTTTCCATCTCATTTTGTTGTCGCGTGACCGCTTACCTGTTCGCACTGCCACTTGTCCCGCCGGTCCTGCCGGTCCGCGTCGGGCCGAGGCCACGCTGATGCGGTACGCGGTCCCCGCCTGCAGCTGCGTGATGGCGCAGGTAAAGTTCAGAGCGGCCGGTGCCGCCGGCGGCTGACAGTCGCTGACGCCGCCGCTAACATTGCTGCTGTGCGTGGCCGCCGCCGCCGCTGTGAAGTTGCAGCACACATGTCGGGAGCTGAAGGTCAGCAGCACCCAACTCACGCCGACCTTCACCTGCATAAAGGTCACCGAGCAGCTCGGCCCACTCTGAAACGGCACACGCACATGGCCCCTTTAGCATGGATACACGCTGTTGTTGTGAAAATCGTAACTACAACATGGCCCACGACAAAAATGAGTTTGGCCTGCCTCTCTATATTGCACAGTATACTAGCACATTGTTCTTCCACTACTGGGAAGTGAAACCTGCCACGTGTCAGCGGAAATCAATTAGTAATTGACTCAAAAGGTTTCCTGTAGATGCCACGATGTAGATGGCGGCAAAGCAAACACGCCACACTCTAAATAAGGCTCCTGAACTCACTTCAACATAGTTCCTTCCAAAACCCCATAGCGATCACTTATTCCGCAGGGCTTTGGCCTGAGTGCAAAAACCGCAAATAGGTGGGTTTTTCAGAGAATACGAAGAACCATCAGCAAATAGGTGAGTTGGCGAGTGGCGGAAGGCGTCACGCGCGAGCGCCCGTCGGATACAAAGCTCGCTCAACTTACTTGCCGGTTGCTGGCAGTGCTCGTTGTCATGGTGAACCTTGTTGCCGCACGGCCTGCTGTGCCTGCGGACGTGGCTCCGGATGATGTTGAAGGCGTGGAGGCGGCGGTCGAGGCAGGAGTGGAGGGGGGCATGCCAACGGTAAGGGGGGCAGGAGTGGTGGCGGGACTGGAGGCAGCGGTGCTGGTGGGCGTAAAGACAGTCACTTTGGTCGCAAGGGAGGTGAAACTGGAAGCAGGGGTGGCGGTGGGACTGGAGGCTGGAGGTGAGGTGGGACTGGAGGCAGGGGTGGCGGTGGGACTGGAGGCTGGAGGTGAGGTGGGACTGGAGGCAGGAGGTGAGGTGGGACTGGAGACAGAGGTGGCGGTGGGACGGGAGGCAGGGGTGGTGGTGGGACTGGAGGCATGGGTGGCGGTGGGACTGGAGGCAGGGGTGGCGGTGGGACTGGAGGCAGGGGTGGTGGTGGGACTGGAGGCATGGGTGGCGGTGGGACTGGAGGCAGGGGTGGCGGTGGGACTGGAGGCAGGGGTGGCGGTGGGACTGGAGGCATGGGTGGCGGTGGGACTGGAGGCAGGGGTGGCGGTGGGACTGGAGGCAGGGGTGGCGGTGGGACTGGAGGCAGGGGTGGCGGTGGGACTGGAGGCAGGAGGTGATGTGGGACTGGAGGCAGGAGGTGAGGTGGGACTGGAGGCAGGGGTGGCGGTGGGATTGGAGGCAGGAGGTGAGGTGGGACTGGAGGCAGGAGGTGAGGTGGGACTGGAGGCAGTCACGGTGGTGGCAAGGGAGGTGAAACTGGAAGCAGGGGTGGCGGTGGGACTGGAGGCAGGAGGTGAGGTGGGAGTGGAGGCAGGGGTGGCGGTGGGACTGGAGGCAGTGATGGTGGTGGCAAGGGAGGTGAAACTGGGAGCAGAGGTGGCGGTGGGACTGGAGGCAGGAGGTGAGGTGGGACTGGAGGCAGGAGGTGAGGTGGAGGTGGGACTGGAGGCAGGAGGTGAGGTGGAGGTGGGACTGGAGGCAGGAGGTGAGGTGGAGGTGTGACTGGAGGGAGGAGGTGAGGTGGAGGAGTGACTGGAGGCAGGAGGTGAGGTGGAGGTGTGACTGGAGGCAGAGGTGGAGGTGTGACTGGAGGCAGAGGTGGAGGTGTGACTGGAGGCAGGAGGTGAGGTGGAGGTGTGACTGGAGGCAGGAGGTGAGGTGGAGGTGTGACTGGAGGCAGGAGGTGAGGTGGAGGTGTGACTGGAGGCAGAGGTGGAGGTGTGACTGGTGGCAGGAGGTGACGCGGGACTGGAGGCAGGGGTGGCGGTGGGACTGGAGTCAGGAAGGGAGGTGGGACTGGAGGCAGGGGTGGAGGCAGAAGGTGAGGTGGGACTGGAGGCAGGGGTGGCGGTGGGACTGGAGGCAGGGGTGGCGGTGGGACTGGAGGCAGGAAGGGAGGTGGTCCTGGAGGCAGGAAGTGAGGTGGGACTGGAGGCAGGGGTGGCGGTGGGACGGGAGGCAGGGGTGGCGGTGGGACTGGAGGCAGGGGTGGCGGTGGGACTGGAGGCAGGGGTGGCGGTGGGACTGGAGGCATGGGTGGCGGTGGGACTGGAGGCAGGAGGTGAGGTGGGAATGGAGGTAGGAGGTGAGATGGGAATGGAGGCAGGCGTGGCGGTGGGACTGGAGGTAGGGGTGGCGGTGGGAATGGAGGCAGGGGTGGAGGCGGGAATGGAGGCAGGGGTGGAGGCGGGAATGGAGGCTGGGGTGGAGGCGGGAATGGAGGCTGGGGTGGAGGCGGGAATGGAGGCTGGGGTGGAGGTGGGAATGGAGGCAGGAGGTGAGATGGGAATGGAGGCAGGAGGTGAGATGGGTATGGAGGTAGGGGTGGCGGTGGGAATGGAGGTAGTGGTGGCGGTGGCACTGGAGGCAGGGGTGGCGGTGGGACGGGAGGCAGGAGGTGAGATGGGAATGGAGGTGGGACTGGAGGTAGGGGTGGCGGTGGGAATGGAGGCAGGGGTGGCGGTGGCACTGGAGGCAGGGGTGGCGGTGGGACGGGAGGCAGGAGGTGAGATGGGAATGGAGGCAGGGGTGGAGGTGGGACTGGAGGTAGGGGTGGCGGTGGGAATGGAGGCAGGGGTGGCTGTGGCACTGGAGGCAGGGGTAGCGGTGGGACGGGAGGCAGGAGGTGAGGTGGGACTGGAGGCAGGGGTGGCGGTGGGACGGGAGGCAGGAGCTGAGGTGGGACTGGAGGCAGGGGTGGAGGCGGGACTGGAGGCAGGGGCGGAGGCAGAAGGTGAGGCGGGACTGGAGGCAGGGGCGGAGGTGAGACTAGAGACAGGGGGAGAGGTGGGACTGGAGGCAGAGGTGGATACTAAACTGGAGGCCGGGGTGGAGGCAGAAGGTGAGGCGGGACTGGAGGTGGTCATGGTTGGGAAGGAAGTGGAGAGAAGAGAGGCTACGTTTGAGACGTGAGGGGTGGCAGCTGGAGTCGAAGAAGAAGTGGAGGTGGCAAGGGAGGCACGACTGGAGGCAGAGGTGGATGCTAAACTGGAGGCCGGGGTGGAGGCAGAAGGTGAGGCGGGACTGGAAGTGGTCATGGTTGGGAAGGAAGTGGAGAGAAGAGAGGCTACGTTTGAGACGTGAGGGGTGGCAGCAGGAGTCGAAGAAGAAGTGGAGGTGGCAAGGGAGGCACGACTGGTGGCAGGAGTCGAGGCATACGCGCCGTTGGCAGGTTCGCTGGCAGGCGTGCCCCCATTGAAGAAGGGAGGAGCGGCGGCGCTCGCCAATGTCGGCGGCGTATCCGCGGAGACATCGCCCACCGTCTTTGACGTGAGCGACGTGTCTGTAACCGGCGGCGGCATCTTCGATGTTTGCGACCAAACAGACGAGACCGGGCGCACCGGCATCAGGGCCTGCCTCGGAGACGCAAGGCCGAAGGTCATGTGTTGGACCACTGGTCCTGTCTGTGACCTTAAAGTTGACCCTGTCACCTTTGAGCCTTCTCGTGTCCTTGAGGAAAGACTGAAGGTCGAACTTTGGGCTGAAAAAGGAAGACAAAACGTTTATTCATGAAACATTATCATCATCATTCAGTTTGGATTTCATGCACATGGCAACTTCCTCGAATGGGTCATCTACAGTGGGTACGGAAAGTATTCAGACCCCCTGAAATTTTTCACTCTTTGTCATATTGCAGCCATTTTCAAAAATAATTGAAGTTTTTTTTTTCCTCATTAATGTACACACAGCACCCCATAAAGACAGAAAAAAACTGAATTGTTGAAATTTTGGCTGCTTTATTAAAAAAGAAAATGTGAAATATCACACAGCCATAAGTATTCAGACCCTTTGCTGTGGCACTCATATATTGAACTCGGGTGCTGTCCATTTCTTCTGATCATCCTTGAGATGGTTCCACACCTTCATTGGAGTCCAGTTGTGTTTGATGATACTGATTGGACTTGATAAGGAAAGCCACACCCCTGTCCATGTAAGACCTCACTGCTCACAGTGCATGTCAGAGCAAATGAGAATCATGAGGTCAAAGGAACTGCCTGAAGAGCCCAAGGTTCCTAAGAGCACAGTGGCCTCCATAATCCTTAAACGGGAGATGTTTGGGACGACCAGAACCTTTCCTAGAAATGGTCATCCGGCCAAACTGACATTCGATGGAGAAGAGCCTTTGTGAGAGAGGGAAAGAAGAACCCAAAGATGACTGTGGCTGAGCTCCAGAGATGCAGTCAGGAGATGGGAGAAAGTTCTAGAAAGCCAACCATCACTGCAGCCCTCCACCAGTCGGGGCTTGATGGCAGAGGGGCCCGACGGAAGGAAGCCTCTCCTCAGTGCGAGACACATGAAAGTCTGCATGGAGTTAGCTAAAAAACACCTGAAGGACTCCAAGATGGTGAGAAATAAGATTCTCTGAACTTTGTCGCTGTAATGTGTGGAGAAAAGCAGGCCCTGCTCATCACCTGTCCAATACAGTCCCAACGGTGAAGTATGGTGGTGGCAGCATCATGGCGTGGGGGTGTTTTGCAGATGCAGGGACAGGATGAGCGGTTGCCATCGAAGGAAAGGTGAAGGAGGCCAAGTACAGGGTTATCCTGGACAAAAACCTTCTCCAGAGTGCTCAGGACCTCAGACTGGGCCGAAGGTTCACCTTCCGACAAGACAATGACCCTCAGCGCACAGCTAAAATAACGAAGGAGTGGCTTCAGAACAACTCCGTGACTGTTCTGGAACGGCCCAGCCGGAGCCCTGACTTAAACCCAACGGAGCATCTCTGGAAAGACCTGAAAATGGCCGTCCACCAACGTTCACCCTCCAACCTGACAGAACTGGAGAGGATCTGCATGGAGGAACGGCAGAGGATCCCCAGATCCAGGTGTGAAAAACTTGTTGCATCATTCCCGAAAAGACGCATGGCTGTATTGGCTCAAAAGGGGGCTTCTGCTAAATACTGAGCAAAGGGTCTGAATACTTATGGCTGTGTGAAATTTCAAGAATTCCGTTTTTTTCTGTCAATATGGGGTGCTGTGTGTACATTAATGAGGCAAAAAAAAAATGAACTGAAATGATTTTAGCAAATGGCTCCAATATATCAAAGAGTGAAAAATTGAAGGGGGTCTGAAAACTTTCCGTCCTCACTGTGCACAACAGCGTCAATTTCAAGTTTCAGCCTCATCCCTCGATGTGATACTCTTTTCACCTCCATTTCTCTTCCCATCGCCACCATGGTCAAATGACCTTCGAGCCTTGCTGCCTTCCCACCCAATATAGCAAGCTTTCTCCTCATCATCACGTCAACCAACTCCCGAGCTTTTCCCGTCATAGTCCCCACATTCAGTTCTAGGCTGTGCGCTTTCCTCTTCGACCCACAGTAGCGGAATTTGTGCCGGGGGTGGACGTTGCTGACCCGGGCCACGACCGGTCCGGTATGGAATTCTTTGGACGAACGCTCGTGTTTGTTTGAAGCCGCAACCCTGCGCATTCATCCGGGCATTATATATAGGGTTGTAATTTGACATCACAAGTCATAGAAATGAGTGACAGTCCAATATACTGTTTCATTTGGTAATACAAATGCTTGAAAGGGGTTAGAAGTGAAGAAACCCCCCCCCACGATTTTAGTACAGATTTTCTATCCAGAAATCCCTCAGTAACGACGTCCTTCCAACTGCTCGAAGTGCTCGAGGACTCTGCATCTTTTTGCGCAATTGTTTTTTGTGTCTCCAAAGCGTTCTCTGGCAATCGACCGTCTGCGGCTCCAACGACCGGAGGCAAATTCCTTGTGTGTTTTTGGGACATACTTGGCCAATCAAGATGATTCTGATTCTGAAAAAAACTTCTACCGGGGCCAGCGTAATCTGCAACATTCTTTTCTCAACGCTTGATCGGTCGTCAGTACATTTAGTGTCAAGCGGCGACCAAGAAAAACGCTTGGCACGAGAAAATCAAGAGCATACTCACAGGCAGTCGTCACAAAAATCGGCATCAAGAGAAAGAGAAGCGCGTCCATGCTGCTGCTTTCATGCTGCGCGCGCACGAGCTCCACATTGAAGGCAACTTGGAGTCCGAGTGAGCAAGTCGAGTTCGGACCAGACGTTCGGGACAGGAAAAAGTCCAGGGGCCACGTTTCCTTCCATTCAATTCTTCTGCGCACTTTTTCCACGCCAGGAAATTCCACACATGTCGCACTCCCACTTCAAATGAAGGCCCCCGAAACGTGTGAACAATTGGAAAGCCTGACCACCGAGAGGAGCCCGTTTTTCAATGTCATCGTTTGTGTGCGTGGCCTCGTTGCGTTTTCATCAGCGGCAGTCCCGCACCTTCCACTCGTTCAGCCGCAACCCTCCAAAATCATCATCATCATCATCTCAACATCAAATCCTTCATTTCTCGGAAATCTCATTCAAATGTTCGTCACATTGAAACAAATATGCACAGTTCCCATTCGTAAATCATTTGGATGGACTGTCACATCAGCTCATTCAAAATTGATCATCACAAAATCATTGCTTGACTGTAAGTCAAATAAAAAAAAATGCACTTCGTAATATTCGGTTAATAAATCATAACTAGGTTCTAAATACATTT
Organism: Phyllopteryx taeniolatus; assembly: GCF_024500385.1. Classification (NCBI taxonomy): domain Eukaryota; kingdom Metazoa; phylum Chordata; class Actinopteri; order Syngnathiformes; family Syngnathidae; genus Phyllopteryx; species Phyllopteryx taeniolatus. Next base: position 33,330,428 of record NC_084506.1, read on the forward strand.
GAATGGATAACCATTTCGAGTTTGAACATCATCCACCGATGACCTAAGCCTTCATTTTCTAAAGCAAATGTTATTTGTAAACCGGACAAGCCACGAAACTCACTTTTCCATGCTGCTTTTTATTTTGTGTGACATTTAGCTTTTTCATTTCAACAAGCAACCGCCGCCGCCCATCCTGCCCGGCCGGGTCAAGAGGGCCATCCTAACCCTCGCGCTCGCACGCATCCCGCCGACGAAGGCGTCACAATGGCCAACGATCCAAGTCAGAATAAATGAGCGAAAATGAAAGACCGCACACGCACTCGATATCAACGTGAGGAGGCTCGTTCGTTTCAGCGAGTGAAGCAAAGCGCCAAAGGTTCTTTATTCAGCCACGACAAATGGGTTTTATTTTCTGCTAAACACTCATGAACGCAAACATAACCGTTTCTGTTTCAGAAAGCAGGCTCGCTCGAGTAAAAGGTGCGTTGCATTAAAAGGGCCCTGACAAATGACCGCAAAGGTCGACCCACCTCTGGTTTCCCGTCCACGGCGCATCATTGTTATTATTATGATTCAAATTATTCACAGACTTCTTCAGGCAAAAAGACAAGTCGTTTTTTTGTTGAGAAAATAATTTAATATATAAAAAAAAACAATCTTATGATCAATACTTTTAATCGCAAAAATGTTTTTTTTTTTTTTTTTTTTTAAATAATAAAAAAAAAAAAAGACAATCTCAAATGAGCCGTGTCCTGTCCAGCGTTCATCACTTCCTGCGTCCGCCACACACGTGGCGGCCTGTCTTTGTTTCCCAGCAGTTTAACAAAATAAAAGTCTCACAACAACAACAAAAAGATGGCGAAGAGCGTCCTTCGGGCCGTGCCCCACGTCACGTCCCCCCCCCAGGGAAAAGAAAGGAAGTGAGACAAAGCAAACGTCACTCAGCAGACATACTTACGTACACCAGGAGGAGGCGCTGCTTTTTGCTCTCAACTTTCTGACCCAAAGCGTCGCCGCCCTCAGACGTCAAACGGCGTCCGTCTGAGCGGCGGCGACCGGCTCCGCTAAAGTCACGCCCGCCTCTTCGGCGCGAGACAGCACGAGGACCACGCGATCCGCCGCGCCCGCGCCACCGACGCACGCCTCCAACTGCAGCAGCTGCGGGAACAGGCGGAAGGGTGGGCAAGTCCAGCGACATGGGAGGGCGGGGGGGCAAAGGGAGGTATGCCATTATCTACGCGCTGAGCCACTTCCTGTTAGCACGTAGCCTAGCAATGTGGATGCGTGTGATTTACCTGTTTCCACAGGTGGGCACAGAGCGGAAGGTTCTGGAGGGCTTGTTGCGCAACACGGCGAGCCTGCAAACACAGAAGCAAACGAGGAGGAAGAGCAGGAAGTGGCCATGAGCACAAACGGGGGCTCCCGCGCCTTCCGACCCTCATAAACGTCTAAGGTTAGCATTGGTACCGCGCGTTAAACGACGACGCGGACGCCGGGCTCCTGTCCATCGCCACGGAGAGGAATATTCTGGGATGTTGAAGATGGCTGAGACGGTGGGGAGGGTGTGAGCATGCTGTCACAGCGCGAGAGATTGCGTGATTTCCGAAGACGGAAAACATGGCGGCGCCCCTTGCATAGACAAAATGTCTCTTTTCAGCGGCGGACGGTCGCTTGGTTCTTTTCTCATTTCCTTCGCTAGCAGCGGTAACTTGTAGAGAGCCGCTTGCGAATCACGCAGCTACGTCGACGCCAACTCGTCTGTCACGGATGATCTGATCGCTGCGTCGAGCTGCCGCTGAAGAGAAAAAAAGCCGATTCTTCCACTTGGGACGACAGACACACGGATTAGTGTCCTCTTCTCAACCGACAAGAAATGATTCATTCCACTTGCTTCGCCGAACAGTTCCCGCAACAACAGGTCAGATTAAGATTTAAGTAGATGACACAACTGCGCTTCGATCAAACATGATGTCAACGTCAGCGGAGGTACAGAAACGCCACCGGCACGAATTCGCACTCCTGTTTGCTTTCCCGCTCTGCTTGTTTCCACACGCAAGTCGCTCAAAACTCTTCTTGCGCACGACAAACAACCAGCACGCGACATACTACGTTCGGTGTTTGTTCGTTGCCCTTCTATGTACCCTGGCTTTGCTGTGCGTACTTAAATCACTCTCTCTAAATAACATTTGTCAACAATAGCCCAAAATCTCCCGAAAACTGTCAAAACGACAACGACGACGAACACATCGCGGCCGATCTATTTCAAACCCGTTATATGTCACACCTTTGTGTCATGGAATGTCAATGGTATTCGATTGCAGGCAAAAAGAATTAAGATTATGGATTATATCACTAAATGTAAACCAGACCTCCTCCCATTACAAGAAACGCACCTCATGTGCCTCATTGGCTAATTCCACTCAATCTGGGCCTTTTGTAACAGTAGACAAAGAGCATAAAAGTCTACTTTTTACAATCAATAGTACAGTAGCAGATCCAGAAGGCCGATACATAATTCTACAGGCTACAATATTTGAACAAACTTTACACAATTGTCAATGTCTACGCTCAGAAGAAAGATGATGCAGCCTTTTTTCCACACTTGTTAAACTTGTCAGCCAATTGGTGATTTTAACCTGACGCTAAATCCCCGAATAGATCGCTCAAATCTCTAAAATAGCAATCGGCCACCACGCCCCAATATACTCGAGCGGGATACGGACGACTTTGGTCTTGTTGACGTACGGAGGCTGAAAAACCGTACAAAGAGAGAACACACATTTTTCTCATCGGTTCAGCGAGTTTTTTTCTTTCAAACAATTCGTCAGCTCAAAGAATGACCTCCAAGGATCTAAACATTCCTCAATTTGATACACAAATGAAAGACATGCTTGATGTTCCTTTACCATCACAGCATTCAAAAATATGCAATCGGGACGAGCGCTTGGCCTAGACGGAATCTCCGTTGAATTCATGAAACATTTCTGGCCAATACTAGCGCCTCTATTACCGCCCCGGGTCCCTCTGTGTGGGACGTGTCCCGTCTGCCGGGCTGCTCTCCGGTGGACCCCTGCACCCGATCCCGGCCCTCGATTGATTCGCCGGGTGTGGGGCCACTCACTTATTGCGACAAATAACTCATAAATATGCACATTTCTCGGGCATCCCTTCATTTACATAGTCAATCCCAGCCCACTTCAGTTGTACAGCCGGGTTCACGACCCTTGTCCCGCATGCTTCTTCCCCTGTCCTTGTCCTGTTCTATCTTGTCCTGTCCTTCCCTCACAGGGTGAAGCACTACAGCCCCATGCAACACTCATATTTCATGTTTCATTATTGTAGATCATGTAATGATTTACTTCTCTCATCTTGTTTACAATTAGTGCTTTGTCTTTTTCGTTTCTCCCTCCCCTCTACAAACTTTGCTCTGTTCGACTGATCGACTCTTCGATTCTCAATCAACGATGATAATACTAAGAAACCGCAGCGGCAAATTAAAAACTCCACTGTGACACATTAAAACTGTTCCGGCATAAAAGGGATACTGATCCTCCATTCTGCTTGACCTAACAGCCGAACAAGACAAAAAAATCAATAAAAAGGGCGGGCGGAGATAAATGTTAGTATAGCATTAGCATCGTTAGCGTCACTGACTCGTGAGCGCCTCACCTCTGTCGGCTGCTTAAGCTCCGCCTCCACAGCGATGGCTCTGCATGAAAACACAAGGCATCAGTGGGGGGTCTTTAGATGCTTGTGTGTGTGTGTGTGTGTCTCCATGTGGGTTAGGGTTTTGATTTGGGCCCGACCAAATATTAACCCGTTTCCAATTTGTAAATGTACGTATTTATTTATTTTACACATTACAACATTAGACAACGATAATGACATTCACGCAAACAAACAAAAAACGGCCAATTTGTCTCTGTTGCAAGGTGAAACAAACACTCAAGGTTCTGCCTGTAACTTGCATCTTTATTATACTTTTTTTTAAATTCATTATATGTGTTCTAAATAAACCTACCGATTTTATTCTGCCAAATATCGGAATTGGCCGAAAAAAAAGACGGCCTTATTTTTAATGTGTCCAAGTGTGTGTGTTTGTCCACTTTGTGTGTGCACGTGTTGAAGAGCTCCTCACATGTTCCAAGCTGGCAAACACTTGGGGGCGCTGCTGGTCAACATTCTGGCCTGGAATCGGACGTGCTCCAAGTTTCCCTCGTGCGACTCCTGCTGCATCAACCTGCGCACACGCGCAACCACACCGTGTGTGCGTGCAGGCATGTGAGACAAAGAGGTGGGCATACCTGAGCGCCAGGGCGAGGTTGGCGGGCATCATGTAGTGGAGTCTTTCCAGGAGCGCCGCATGCCGGGACGCGTCCACGCAGCTGAGGTAGAGCGCCACCACCTGGGGGCAAAAGGAGACCGTTGACGGCGGCCGCGTGCAGGTCGCCCTTGCCCCGACCCGCCCGAGTCGCTCTCGCCTCATTGTGGAAGCGGTAAGACGTCCAGAAATGGGTGGAGTCAAAGGGCACCTCCAGCCGGGCGGGCACGGTGCCCAGGCAGCGCAGGATCAACTCGGGCAAACGCTCGGCCGCTCGCACGCTGCAGTAGTGGAGGTAGCTGCCGAGACAAAAAGGGCATCCGCTCACAGCGGTGACGGACGGGAACCTTTCAAACGGGATCCAAACTCCAAAACGCACAAACGAGCCCTCCGGATGACGCCAAAACTGGCCGGCCTCTCTGCCAACGCGCGCACGTGCCTTGCCAAATTGACTTCAAATAGGTCAACAACAAAAAAAGGCAAACCCAAACATCATCCGTTTGTACATAAAAGCTAAATATGAATCAAAGAAAATCACAATGTGGTTTACAAAGAAAAAGATGACCAAACATTTTTGCACAATTGTTTTTGCTGCGTTCCCTCGGGGGATGATCATCCGCAGCCATCTACTTCACACATATTCCAGTGAATTTGTTTTTATGCCACGGGTTAAGTTTGAGAACGCCCCTGCAATGAACGAAATCCGTTAACTACAACTAAGTATTTTTGGCATATATATATATATATATATACATACATATATCACATATGATATTTAGATATTTCTTAAGTTTAACGCATATACTTCGAGAAACTACACAGTATATGCATATGAGGCGCAGGTATTCATTCCACTTGGGGTCGTCGTCGACACTTTCTTTGACTGTGCCAAAGACGACGGATGGAAGAATTACCCTCGAATTTGGCGTTTGGAAGGATGTTAGCCTTCAGCTAGCCAACTTTCTTTCGACGCAAGGATAGATTTTCTTTGAACATTTCCGTGTTTGAATATACAAAGCTGAACTGGCCTCATTTAGGGTTGGTTTGACGGTAAACTTCAAGTGAGCGAACGAGGGATTAGGCGCTGAGGAAAAAGTCTTTGCAAAAGTTGAAACGGGTTTTAACCTTGCGGGACAAAAAAAACGAAACAAAACGTAGTTTATATGGCGAATTTTCACCCGCTGCAGCCCGGTCTGGAACATATCCTTGCCGTGTCATCTACGGAACATTCGGCATCCCTGAAAACGAGTTTGTCGGCACGGGCGGCAACTCACTCCGTCCACAGGCGGCGAAGCTCGTCGCGGCGCGCGGCCGAGCCCAGCGCCCTCTCGAAGGCGTCCAGCGTGTCTTCCGTGGACCCGTGCAGCCAGTGCCATCGACTGCAAGCATCCACAGGTGAGTGAGCGCTTCGAACGACTTCAAACGTACTAACGACACCTAAAAAAACAAGTCAACAAAATTGAAAAAAACCACCCGGACTCACTCCTCATAATTCTCGGGGACTTTAACAACCACCAAGTCCACATCGACTGTCCTACCAGGGAAAATAACTTTTGAGACCACCGCTACACTACGCTAAACAACGCATGCCGCGCCGTACCTCGTGCAGCCCCGGGCTCGTCCGATCCCTGCTTAATTCACTTCAGGCAAGAACTTAAATGCGCCAAGCCTACAGTGAAAACAGTGAAAAAGTGGACCAACGAAGCCAAGATGGAACTTCAGAGCTGCTTCGACGGCACAGACTGGAGTGTCTTTGAAAATTCAGCTGGCAGCCTGGATGAATATACGGACACTGTCACATCCTATATCAGTTTCTGTCAAGAGGTCTGTGTACCAACAAAATCATTTTGGCACATTCAACAACAAGCCGTGGTTCACTTCGCCAAGCTAAGGAGGACGCATATCAGAGCGGGGACAGGGCGCTGTATAATCCAGCTAGAAACCAGATGACTCAAGAAATGAACATTGCGAAGAGGAACTATGCAGCAAAGTTGGAAAAACAGCTTAGCGCTAACGACTCTAAATCAGTCTGGCATGCATTCCAATCGCTGAGCAATTACAAGCGACGATCCCCCCAAGCTGAGAACAATAGCAGACTAGCCAACGACTTGAACACCTTCTACTGCAGATTTGAAAAGGACACTTTCACAACTGCTGAAAGGATTGTCGGTAGCCCCCTACCCGCCCTTGAGGACTTGCACGCTGCTAAAACAAGAACTAAGACGAGGGCGTGCAAAATCCTCTCGGACCCGCCGGACCTTCCCTCAGGCAGGCGCTACCGATCGATGCAAACTCGAACTAGCAGACATTCCAACGGCTTCTTCCTTCTTGCGATCAACTTCTTAAACACCGAACCTCCAATTCCATTGCAACATGCTGGCAATTTTTTGTGTGGGGCCAACGATGTATTACTCGTGCACTCGCTGTCGTTGTCTCGCCGCGCTGCACTATTTGCATATACTGGCCACTCGTGCCAGAGTAGCATCTGCTCCATTTGCACGCTGACTGAGGAGTATCTGCAACATTTGCACAATCGACATTGTCCCAGACGATCGCGCCACTCGTCACTTGAAACCGCATCCACTCCTTGAAGTCTCGGCGCCCTTTGCGCGACTATTGCGATATTAGTCATTCCAACTGCTCTTAGTGCTAGAGGACTCTGCATCTTCTTGCACAATTGTCCAAAAAAAAATAAAAATTGTACCGGCATTACCAGACAACTAGCAACCCTTTACTGCTCAGTGACTGTTTTGTTTTTTTTTGTCTCCAAAGTGTTCTCTGTCCATCGACCGTCTGTCGTCGCAGTCGAGCGGCTCCAAGTACCGGAGACCAATTCCTTGTGTGTTTTTGGACATACTTGGCAAATAAAGATGATTCTGATTCTGATTGAGAAAAAAAAAAAAGCTTCCAGAGAACTTCCAATTCTTGCAAGGAGCTTCTGTTCTACCTTGGTGGAAGTCTTCCTCCGTCAAATGTCTTCTCTCAACGGACCTAGAGTCAACTTCAGTCCCACCAGAAAGTATTCACTTATTCTAAAGCTGATTTGAGGTTAGTTTTCTTGGAAAAAAACAAAAAACAACAAAATATACCGTAATGACAAAGTAAAAACATATTTTCAGACAGTTTTGCAAATGTATTGAAAATGCAAACAATAGTATTATAGTAGTATATAAGTATTCACAGCCTTGGCTGAATATTTTGTTGGCGCACCTTCGGCACGTCTCTACGAGCTCGGCACACCTGTTTTGGAATGGCACGCCATTCTACTCTGCAGATCCTCTCAAGGTCAGTCAGGTTGGGTAGACCGCGTCAGTGGACACCCATTTTTCGGTCTTTCCAGACCGGGCTCCGGCTGTGCCACTGGAGGACACTCGCAGGCCGCTCCTGGAGCCACTCCTTTGTTATCTCGGCGAAGGTCGTGATGGAAGGTGAATCGACACCCTAGTCTGAGTTCCAGAGCAATTTCTCGAGCAATTTCTCTTTATTTGAGGCAGATTATCTGTTCACTCAAGTAAAAATCAGAGCGGTTTGTCGTGTGCGGAGCAACGTGGCTGGAAGGAAGAATAGAACAATTCAATTCCTGGTTTTTTTAATGGCCTTTATCAACTCCTAGGCAGGGACTGTTAATAGTTTGAGGTTTGGATTTTTTGGAAGGAAAAAAAGATTCACATCCAACAGAAAGGTCGAAGGAGAGAGAGAGAGAGAGAGACAGAAGAATTGGTTATCTATTTCAATACAAAACAACTAACAAATACCGCCGTCTTTTATCGCAAATTTGATTTCTTGTCTTTATAATATTAAAGTTGGTTTATTCCAGATTCAGTGTTTAAGCAAAATGTAAGTTTGTTGTCAATGATCAACTTTAACGCCACATTTCTGCAGAAAATGGCAGTGACTTTTCATGAAATACTGAGTTGTCCCAATTTTGGATTTTGGCCCAGCGTGAATTCGAGTTTGACACCCCTGCTCTATGCGGACCAGTCGGCCAGTTCCTGCCGCAGGAAGCAGCCCCGCAACATGATGCCGCCGCCACCGTGCTTCACAGTACGGATTGTGGGAGCCAGGTGTTGAGCTGTGCCCCTTCTTCTCCAGATATGATGCTTGCAATTCAGGCCGAAAAGGTCTATGTTGGTTTCATCAGACCAGAGGATTTTGTTTCTGCAGGTCTGGGAATCCTTAAGGTACCATTTGGCAAATCCCAAGCGGGCTTCCATGTGCATTTTCGAGAGAAGTGGCTTCCGTCTAGCCACTCTACCATAAAGGCCTGATTGGTGGCGTGCGTTGGCAATGTTTACCCTTCTGGATGGTTCTATCTCCGCCAGGGAACAGTGGAGCTCCGCCTTAGTGACCGTAGGGGTCTTGTTCACCTCTCTGACCGAGGCCCTTCTTCCCCAGTGACTCGGCTCGGTCGGACGGACGGCCGGATCTGGCAAGCGTCCCGGCGGTTCCAAACTTCTTCCGTTTCCGAATAATCGAGACCACGGTGCTTTTCGGGACCTGAAATTCTCTTGTATCCTTCCCCAGATTTGTGCCTTGACACAATCTGGTCCCGGAGGTCTGCGGACAATTCCTTAGACTGCATTGCTTGGTTTCTGCTCTGATCTGCACTGCCAACTACGAGACCTTCTATAGACAGGTGTGTGCCGTTCCAAATGATGTTCAATCAACTGAATTTACCACCGGTGGACTCCATTCAAGTTGTGGAAGCATCTCAAGGATGGTCACTGGAAATCAGATGCACCTGAGCTTAAGTTTCAGTGTCATAGCAAAGGGTGTAACCACTTGTGTACCAATTATGTTTGACTGTTGACATATGGAGTCACTGATGGTGTAGCGGTCCACTCGCCTGACTTCGGTGCGGGCAGCGTGGGCTCAGTTCCCACACAGTGACGGTGTGAATGCGAGTGCCAATAGTGTCCGTGTCTATATGTGCCCTGCGACTGACTGGCGACCGGTCACTACCGGGTGTCGTCCGCCTTTCGCCCGAAGTCAGCTGGGATAGGCTCCAGCGCCCTGCGACCCGAACCAGGATAAGCGGTGTTGTAAATGGATCTTACCTATATTTTTCTAAATTTACACAAATGTCTGAAAATATGCTTTTACTTTGTCATTATGGGATATTTTATGTAGATTTTTTTTATTTTTAAAAAGAACTATACGCAAATCCGCTTTAGAATATGTCCGTAACATAGCAAAATGTGTAAAACGTGAAGGGATGGGAATACTTTCTGGTGACACTGTATATAGTCCACGATAAAAAAAATAAAAATAAATCCTTTGTCGTGATTAGTCAATAATGATAACTTCGATTTTGTAGCACCTTTCATGGTACCCCAGGCTGCTTTACATTTACATTTAACTGGACAAACAAAATCACACAATAAAGGACACTAAACATCAAAGTCTGTGAAATAGGTTTTCAGTTTTGAATTTTTGTTTGAAAATGCCCAGCCAAGTTCCAGAGGGTGGTGGGTGCGTGGGCGAGTGATAACCCCCAACCATCCCATCCATTAATTGACAAGCCAATTACTAGAATTAGCAGCAAAAAAAACCCAAAAACGTTCAAGTCTGTCATATGCTGAGTCAGGTTGCAATGGCCACTTCAACTCAAGTCGAATGCACCAACAATTCAGTTGAAAACTAGACCAAGGCTTCCGGAGAACTTCGTGCGTGTGTGTGTGTGTGTGTGTAATGACCTGTTGAAAATCTGACACGTCTGGTTATGCTTCTGTTAAAACTATTCACCAATAAGCTCGTACGGGCCCAAAAATACTCAACAGCAAATCACAAATCACAGAAACAGAAACGGTCGGATATATTTTGCATCACCACGCTAAGGTCAACAATACGCGGGGGTCGTGAAATGCTAACGTCAATGCTACATGGCGGTCAGGTGACATGCTAACGTCAACGCCACGGAGCAGTCAAGTACATGCTAATGTCAACACTACGCGGAGGTCACGTGACATGCTAACGTCACCGCCACACGGAGGTTATGTGTCCGGTGTGCGGGCGGTACCAGTGAAGCAGGTGCAGGAAGGACCGCTGACGGAGCAGCCGATCTTCCAGATCCTTCCTCGTGACAGCAGACAAATGCGCGCCGTCTGCGGGGAGACCCAGCACGCTCCTGAAGGCGAACGCATGCCGTTAGGATGGCGCAAGCGACCGAGAACGCGTAAGGGAGCGAGCGAGGCGGGCGACGCACCGCAGGACGTGGACGGGCGCCACGTGAGCGCTTTGCTCATCACACAGAGACGAGACGAATCCTCGGAAGAGCGGCGTGACGACGCTCCACTTGTCCTGTCAAACAACATGTCACTTCGCGCGATAGAGATATAAACAAAAGTCTCGCACAAACATTTTACTTTTGATCATTTTGATTACCTTCGTTGATTTGCTTTTCCTCCTGATACTCATCCAGTTTTAATCCCCCCCCCCCCCCCCCCCCCTTAACATTAAAATATGTAGATCAGTGTGATCCAAGTACCACTAGTGGTAAGAGGGCTACCTCTAGTGGTAAGCAAAATAATCACTTTAAGAACTGTTTCTTTCAGGCATTCATTTAGGTCAAATGTTTTACTTTCCTACAGTGTTCCTATAGTGGTACTTGGAGAGCTAAAGTATTTTTTCAGGTGTTACTTGGTGGAAAAAGTTTGAGAACCACTGAAATAGATGAACAAATTGCCCTGAGCAATAAACTCAAATGAATCACAAAAAATGGATGAAGTGCCAGCCATACTTCCTGTCCCACTTTGTTTCCCTTTGCAAACAGGAAGCGGCGCCCACCTGAGCCATGAGGAAGCGACAGCAGTGGTAGAAAACCTCAGCGTCGTCGGGACACTCGGCCAGCGCGGCGAGCCACGAGGCCGCGGCGCCGTCTGCTTTCCCCGAGCGCACGAGGAGCTCGCACAGAATGTCTCGCAGGACGCACGACGCGGGACACGCCTCCAGCAGCGTCTCGCACGACGACACCGCCTCCTCAAACCTACACGCACGCACGCGCCGTCAGATCACACGCACGGCCTTCAACTTGACCTCTGAACAGCTCACCTGTCCAACAGCCTGTGCAGGAACAAGAAGTTGGTATGCAGCGGCAGGCACGCCAACGTCCTCTCGGTCGGACCCGAAGATTTGTCACTACACTGACGGATGCCCTCTGGTGCGCGTGATCGCACACACAACACAGGCACCTGTTAGCAGGCCATTCCCGGTGAGCATCGTTTACATTTGCCGCCTTTTTACCTGTAAAAAGTCCGACGAGCTCCTCGTGCGGCGTTCGGACGTCGCGGACCGACCGCCAGGGCAACAGGAAGCGGTCGGCGCTGACCAGCCCGGACGGGCCCGACTCCAGCGGGTCGTACAGAGCGGCCGGGAGCCGGCCGAACTCCTTCAAGTGGATGTACGCCAACCAGGCCAGTGCGCGGTGGCCCGCTCGGAGGCGCTTGCCGACGCCGTGCGGGCCGACGCGCTTCAAGGCGTCCTGGAAGAAGCATCGCCGCACGTCACGTGACCGCGGCAACATCAAGTGCGGGAAATTGCTTTTCATCGCAATATTGCCGATTTTTAAGCGCTACGTTTTCAGGGGTTTTGACTCCCAATTCCTCAAATTGAGTTCCGCATCTTCAGTGCAGTACCGCCTTGTGCCACAACAGGCCAGGCAGCACTGAGCTCAACGAAAAGAGAAGCAGCAGAATTCAATTAAGGTGACAGTTGATTGAAATTTTTTTTTTTTTAGGGTTTGGGTGAAGTGTTTAAATATATAATGTTGAAGTATCTCGTTTTTTGCGTGTGTCAGCTATAGTTAGAAATACTTCAAAGTTCTTTTCAAAAGTTTACTTGAGTTTTAAGTCTGCGTTGAAACCTGTGGGAGCAGACAAACTATATAAACAAAGTTTTTTATACGTAAATCTCTGTATTCCGAGATTTCCACCTACGACGGGCGGGTCTTGAACAGTGATTCTCAACTGATGGGTTGCGGACAGCGAGTACAAAAAATTACAGGTATTCCTATCCTGATTTTTGGGTAAAGTACAGAGTACCACCATGTTCCCACATGTAGCCAACATATTAGGTAAGTGTGCTCTCAGTGCAGCTGAGCCGCTGGCTAGGGGGCTTCTTGGCTAGCAACATGATTTTGGCAGCATGTCAAACTCACTTGAAACAGCATTTAAAAATACAACATAGCGCGCATGTGTTTTCACAGGCTACTTTGAAACAAAAAAAATGCTTTATTGTCGCGACTTTGCAACAATAAGAAAATGCAGGTCCCAGTGTGACAACGGTTGAGAAGCGCTTGTCGAAAGGTTTCTCCTGCAATAAACAACTGATTGTAGGTTAAGTTTTTGAGAAAGAAGCGCAACACGGTCAAGCGTACCTGAAAGATGGCGAGGGCGGCCTCCGAGCGGCCCGTGAAGACGTTCAAGTGGACGCGGTAGAGCAGAGCCTCCAAAAGCTGGAAGGAGCGCTCCTCGGACACGCACCCGCCCGCCGCCTCGCCCAGCAGGAAGTGGAGGAGACGCTCGCACACAGAGTCCTTCCCCTCAAACGTGCTCGCCAAGCTCAGATACTGCACAGCACAGGAAGCGATTCACAGCCACACACTCGGTCACGAACGGCTCTCGGTCCCAAGGTGAACGTGGCAAAAGTCCCGCAGGTCTCGCGGAGTCCCCGCCAAAGTTCAAGTCGAGTCGAACCATGACTCGCAAGTCATTAGCCACTCGGTGCACTCACGATCGGTTCTGGTGTTGGTCAGATGTATTACCGCAGTCATTAGCAACGTGTACTACGACAAGTCGAATCAACGCCTCAGTACTGTTCAGTTGTATTGAACGTTTTTGGGTACTATCCATCTATCCATTTTCCATGTGCTCACTCGGGTCGCACGCAAGACGGAGCCGATCCCAGGTGACTCTGGGCGAGAGGCGCAGTACACCATCAAATGTTCGCCAGCCAATCAGGTACAATACATTTGCATTTATTTTTAATATAGTTAAACGTAGTGGTAATGTTCAATCTTTACCTGTTACAATGGCTCACAATGATATTAAATAAAAGCTTTTGCTCATAAGTTGAACACTTGGGTCCCAAAGCACGTTAGAACCCAACCAATACAGGATTTTTCGAGTCGATGGCAATAGCGATATTGGGTGCTAAAAAAAACAAAACAAAAAACACAAATCTGATTTCTGATACGTGACGTAAGAACATTGTTATACACGAACACAAAATATGATTCAATACAAAGAAGCATAAAACTACTAAATTAAAATAAAGAACTTTAATCCCTAACTGTCAATTTAAGGACCGTAAACTGTAAGTGTGTGAAGCTCCAGTCTTCACACGGATCTTCAATAGATCTCTGGAACTGTGTGAAGTACCATTCTGTTTCAAACGCTCCACCATCATCCCAGTCCCCAAGAAAGGGTTGTCGCCCTGACATCTGTGGTAATGAAGTCCTTTGCATGCCCCGTGCAGGACCACCTCAAGAGCGTCACAGGCCCCCTGCTGGAGCACCTGCAGTTTGCCTAGCGAGCAAACAGGTTTGCGGATGACGCAGTCAACATGGGATGACACCTTGACGGTGCAGGGACCTACGCGAGGATCCTGTTTGTGGACTTCAGCTCTGGGTACAACACCATCATACCCGAACTCCTCTCCTCCAAGCTTCTCCAGTGCAGCGTATTACCTGCCATCTGCCTGTGGATTTGTAGCTTCCTGACAGGCAGGACACAGCAGGTGAGGCTGGGGCACCCCAAGGATGTGTCCTCTCCCCACTGCTCTTCTCTCTCTCCACGAACAACTGCACCCTCAACGCACCCGGCTGTCAAACTCCTGAAGTTTGCAGACGACAGCACAGTCATCCGCCTCATCGAAGACGGTGACGTGTCTGCGTATCGACAGGTCGGAGCTGTGGTGCGGCCGACACAACCTGGAGCTGAACACGCTCAAGACTGTAGAGATGATCGTGGACTTCAGGAGGCATCCTTCGCCACAGGTGCCCCTCATGCTGTCCAACTGCCCTGTGTCAACCGTCGAGACCGTCAAGTTACACTTGAATTGGGAATGACAGTCTCTCAGGACCTGAAGTGGGAGATCAACATCAATTCCATCCTCAAAAAGGCCCAGCAGAGGATGTACAACCCTAATTCCAATGAAGTTGGGGCGTTGTGTTAAACAAATAAAAACAGAATACAATCATTTGCAAATCATGCTCAACCTATATTTACTAGAATACACTACAAAGACAAGATATTTCATGTTCACCTCTTTGTGAACAAGTGCGTGAGAAAATAGTGTAACTGTTTAAGGGCAATGTTCCTCAACGTACAATTGCAAGGAATTTAGGGATTTCATCATCTCCGGTCCATATCATCATCAAAAGGTTCAGAGAATCTGGAGAAATCACTGCATGTAAACGGCGAGGCCGAAAACCAACATTGAATGCCCGTGACCTTTGATCCCTCAAGCGGCACTGCGTCAAAAACCGACATCAATGTGTAAAGGATATCACCACATGGGCTCAGGAACACTTCAGAAAACCAATGTCAGTAAATACAGTTATCAACAACACCCAGAAACGCCGCTGGCTTCTCTGTGCCCGAGCTCATCTAAGATGGACTGACGCAAAGCGGAAACGTGTTCTGTGGTCCGACGAGTCCACATTTCAAATTGTTTTTGGAAATTGGGGACGTGGTTTTCCTCCGGGCCAAAGAGGAATAGAACCATCCGGACTGTTATGGACCCAAAAGCCAGCATCTGTGATGGTATGGGGCTGTGTTAGTGCCAAGGGCATGGGTAACTTGCACATCTGTGAAGGCCCAATTAATGCTGAAAGGTACATACAGGTTTTGGAGAAACATATGCTGCCATCCAAGCAAAGTATTTTTCATTTCAGCAAGACATTCTGCACGTGTTACAACAGCGTGGCTTCGTGCGGGTACTCTACTGGCGTGCCTGCAGTCCAGGCCTGTCTCCCATTGAAAATGTGTGGCGCATTATGAAGCGTAAAATACGACAACGGAGACCCCGGACTGTTGAACCATTTGCACAATTGACATTGTCCCAGATTATTGCACTACTAGTCACTTTAAAATGCATACATGCCTTGAAGTCTCTGCGCCATTTGCACAATGGTGACTGCACCAGACTATTGTTCTTTTAGTCATTTCAAACTGCTGTAATTGCTCGAGGACAATTTTGCACAATTGTCAAAAAATAAATAACATAAAAGAAAGTGTACCGGCGTTACACATTACTGGTAACCTTTTATTGCTCTGTGACTGTTTTTATGTCTCAAAAGTATTCTCTGTCAATTTACTCTATTGTTGAATTCCTTGTGTTTTTGACATACTTGGCAAATAAAGATGATTCTGATCAGAATCATCTTTCTCATCAAAAAAACACACAAGGAATTTGTCTCCGGTAGTTGGAGCCGCTCGACTGCGACAACAGACGGTCGATTGACAGAGAACACTTTGGAGACAGAAAGACATTGACAAAAAAAACAAAAACAAAAACAGTCACTGAGCAGTAAAGGGTTGCTAGTTGTCTGGTAATGCCGGTACAATTGATTTGATTTTTTTGGACAATTGTGCAAAAAGATGCAGCGTCCTCTAGCACTAAGAGCAGTTGGAATGACTAATCTCCCAATAGTCCGGTGCAATGACCATTGTGCAAAGGGCGGCGAGACTTCAAGGAGCGGATGCGGTTTAAAGTGACGAGTGGTGCGATCATCTGGGACCATGTCGATTGTGGCCGATCGCCGCGGAAGCAAAACGCAGCCAAACAGTTACATATCGAACCACGTCAAACCATCGCTGCCACGCTATAATCGACCCGATTCATCGGTCTGTTGAAAACGCACATTTTCAAATGTAAACAGGCAAGTCTTGTCAAGTCATGTCGTTCGAGTCTCACGAACACCAAGTCAAAGTCAAGCAGAGTCTTTCCGAAGTCTTAGCAAAGAACCGGCGAATTCATATTTTAGCCTTCAATCTGCAAATCTGACCGCAGTGCGTCAGCCGCTCACACGCGTACTCACGTTCCACCAGACGCGGCGGTGCGGCGCGTGCTCCACGGCCATCTGACACATCTCCTGCACTTCGTCGCGGCGTCCGCGGCGGGAGAAAAGCGTCAGGTAGTGAGTCCACACTTCGGGGTGGTCGCAGTTGTGCTCCAGCGCGCGAGACAGTGTGTTCAGGGCCGCCTCCAAACACTCGGTCGGCGGCCTGCAAAAGGAAACAGACGAGGACGGTGCCGTCGGACGGGAGCGGCAGCCCGAGAGCGAGCGCGCGAGGCGGACGGCGGCGTACTTGTCGTTTTGGCGGAGGTATCTGAAGGCCAGCTTGATCCACAGCTGCGTGTCTCCGGGGTTGTCCGACACGCCGCTCTCCAGCTTGCAGATGTCGTCCGTGTCGCTGACAAAGTAACGCTTGTCCTCAGACGTCACGCACGCGTCTAACCGGCTCACGCGCACATCTGCAAGCACACGCGGTAGCCTTTTAGACAGACTCCTTAAACCTTTGATAGCGCTTGTTTTTGGCTTGGAGTTTCACATGTGGAAACTGCATTTGCTGTTAAGCAAACATGAAGACCAGCGCGCTGTCTATGGTAGAAAAGCAAACCATTCCTATATATGCAACGACCATTCAAAATGCCGTGTTGTACGATCTTGAAAATGAATTTTCCGGGTACCGAGCGAGCTCCCGCCGGCCGGCCGGCCGCTGCCGACCTTGCAGTATAATTTCCGATCTAACCTGAGCATATTTATAATTTCCTCAGCACTTTCGGCATAAAGGCAAGCATGGAGAGTCTGCGGGATCAACGAGTGCAGTGATGAAGTCAAAAGCCTGCGAAATAACCTCTCACCCTTTCCCTCTCTTTGTATTAGAATATTGTGCGTCATTGGCCAGGGCAATCCGCTCCTTTGACAATTGCGCCACGTCGGTTCCCTATAGGAACCCCAGGGGTCACAGTTTTTCCATCCCGGCATGTTGCTAAATGTGCAGCGAGGATGGTTTTGCCTTTGCTCAGTTCAGTAGCGCCGCGCGGCCCTCGAAATCAGAGCCGCTCGCTGGAACCCGCACGCCGCGCAGCGCCACCGAACGCAAGCGTGCGACGTGACGCGATCGGTCGGCGAGGGGACCAACCAGACGTTCCGCATGGCCGCCGCTCTCCTGACGCGTCCTCCTCGCTGTCCCAGTCGGCGCTGCGCTCGCTCTGCGCAGATGGCCTCCATTTCCTTTTGCCCTTCCAGGTGGTGAAGGGCGGCACTGCACACAAAGGGAGCACTCGTGTCAGCGCCACGCTCCGACTGCCGACGGGCGGGGCCTCGGCTCGCTCACCGTGACGACGGCTCTCGTTGACTTTGCTGACCAGGAAGACGGCGGTCTGGTCTGCCGCTATCCCGCCTTTGTGCGGACCCAACAGCTTGCTCACGTACTTTTCTGCAATATGACACAAAAACGCTCACAACGGAGCCCCAGACGTGGCATCAGGGAGGAAAAAAACGACTTGGTGTTGAGCACGATTGCCTCCCAGTGGGCTATTGTAAAAAAATGTAAAACAATGGAAAAATGTTTCTTAGCGGCAATTAAGTCACGAGCTGCTGTGTTGAAAAAATGCCACAAGAGGGGTGGAAAAAGGGGCTAAATATAAGTCGTCAACAGTGACTGCTTTTGTGAACGAGCGCCTCTCTGTTTGTAGCCAGGGTCGTGTCAGCTAGCAATGACGGAATTCAATGAAGCGCATCTCTATTACAAAGCTCATGACTAATTAGTTTGACTCAAAAAATAAGAAGTCCGAGGGTACTTAATTCGGGTGTGGATTATGAGCGGGTCCTTGGAAAAACGTTAGCAAACATCTGGTGGAAGCGTGGAAGCCGACGTGCGCGTGAAGGCCCGCCCACCTGCGGCGGCGCCGACTTGGCTGTCGGAGCTGCTGTCCGAGCAGCCGATCAGAGACAAGTTGTACGAGAGCACATCCTGGAAGAGGAGATTTCCTGCCAGCGTGCAGCTCCTGACATGCTGCCTATAGGGGAAGAGGAGGAAGCGTCATCATCGTCGTCACCGTAGAAACGCGGTCTCCGCCTCACCATGCGCAGTCGTCGTCGTTGCAGGTTCCCGTCAGGTCAAAGCGACAGAAGCAGCGTCGGGGCTGGATGACGTTGCTGTAGGTGGCCGAGCTCAGGGATAACTTCTCCTTGGTCCGGTAGTACGGACTGAACCTGACGCCGGGACAACGCGGGTCAGAAGCGGACGCGACATTGGCGTACACGTCTGCTGAACAAACGCTCTCCGATTGCTTTTTGCTCAGCAGGGCGCTCCGGTGCGCAGCAACAAGGCTCAAATTAAGCGGTCTTTCATCGCACGTTGCGCCTCCAAAAACATTGCAAAGCAAAACTGTTGTAGCACAGAGACACGCAGGGGTGTACGCGACACAATGTGCTTACGTCACTGATGCGTGGAAAGTACAATGGGGACGCAGAGGTATTTGGTTGAAGATGCGACGCCGAATCGAGAAGAGAAAAAAAAAAAAAAAAGCGTGGAAGCGTTTCGGCGTGAAATTCAAGGCGAGCACCCGTTCGGTGTCACACGGATTCTCTTCGCCGAAGGTACCGTGCCGTGCGACCCGAGAGACGAAGGTCAAATTGACATAGCGCAAATCAGCGAGATTAACGTTCGTCTACTTTAGTAGCAGAACGTTAGCCCTGCGCTCGGAGCGTCTCTGATAATTGGGAGTACTGTCAAATGTGTGGCTTTGTTTATTACGAAGCTGACAAGTACAGGGCGCTTTTCCCGAGTGTGGTCACCGTGTGATCTGTAAGTGGTCAAACTTTGAGAGGAGTCGGTGAAAAACGTGGCAAATGTGGCCGGAGAGGAGTAAGAGTCCTAAGTGAATCGTGCACCCAAGCAGGAGGAGGGGTTTGGTCAAATATTCCAAAACAAAGACTATTTGTCTTACTCCTAGTCAGCTGGTCTCAACTCATAAATGCACAGCCATGAACCAACCGATTGTATTGTGTATTGTCACAAAATGCTAAAATGCTAGTTGCTTATGTGAAGATGCACAAAGGCTGTTAATGCTTTTTTGGGGGAATACCTTATCTTTTATGCACAATGCGAATTTAAGAAATGAAAACTGTGGATTATACTGTATACAAACAAAAACCAATTTGTTGTCTCTTATTACGTGAAAGGTCTTATTCTCTCTTTTGTATTCATAATTTCTACTTAGCTAAGGAAAAATCCAAATACTCAATACTCGAGTACTCAAATATTGTATTGTCATATTGTTATTGTTTAATAAAAGCCTTACTTCGGGTCCCTGTGCGATTAAGAATTAGAAAGTTGCTCCTCAAATGAAGAAATGATTCGTATTTTGAGCCTTAAGTCAAGTTGTCAACGAGGTTGTTGTTCACCTGTAAGACCTGAAGACCAACAGAGGACTGCGGTAAGGGCTTAAAGGAACCAGCCTGCTGGGCCAGCACACGCTTGTACTTGCATCCGCGTCCGCTGTGAGCACCTGCACCTGCACCTGCACCTGCACAGCCAAGAGTGATCAAATCAGAGGGGTCACACGTGCGGCCCGCGGGCCAGAACCGGCCCGCCAAGGCGCCTGATCCTGATCCGCCCCGCGGGCACGGTTTTGCCCAAGTTTTAGTTCATTTCTATGTGACATGCACGAAGCTGATAGAAAGAAAAAAGATTGGTGTGGCGGGGCACGCCTCCAATCAATTTGCAGTAAGAGAGTGAGACTTTTGTGCGACGCAATGCCAATATATAGATCATATGTATCGTTTGTTCAATAATTTCAGGTGCTGTTCAAAATGAGTTTGTCAAGTTAACTGGGACTTGGGTTTATCAAAGCCCGTATAAACATGGTCAGGTGACGTCAGCCAAACAAATCATGCCAGTGATTTGCTGTGGTGGCCACCCCCCGACAAGGAAATGTTTTTGTTTGAATCAGATAAGGCCACGGATATGCTGGTCCGGCTCACTTGAGACCAAATTGGGTTGGATGTGGCCCGCGAACTCAAATGAGTTTGACGCCCCTGGATGAAATGAAAGTGAACAGAAGGGAACGCCGCGTTTGCTTGAAAGCGGGGCCCGTGGCGAGCGTACCTTGGTGCTTTTGGGCGCGTCCGCATCTCCCTCCGCTTTGAGCGACTCCCCCAGCACGGCCAGCTCTCCCAGGACCAGCTCTCCCAGCCCGGGCCGCCGTCGGTGCCGGCGTCTCAGCGCTTCCAAATCTGCGGGTCCGTCCTTAGAGCTCTCGACGGGCTTGGCGGCGCCGCGGCCTACGGCGGCGGGGGCGGAGCTCGGCTGCTCCAGGTTGGGTTTGGTGGCGTCGGAGCGGCGCCAAGGGCGAGCGGACGCCGCGTAGGGGGTGCCGGTCCTCTCCGAGGCTTCCGTCTCGGGGCGCTCCGCCTCGGGATCGTCCGCCTCCGGGCCATCCTCGCTGTCCAGCACGAGGACGTCCTGGGTGAGGTCGTGCAGGGAGGGCTGAGGCGGTCCCGGGGAAGCCGAAAGGCAAACTTTAGGGTCGGGAAGCGCGGCGGGTTTGGGCCGCCGCTCGCTCGGCGTCACTTTGTTGCGCAGGGCCTGGGCCTCCTTCAGCTGCTGGATCTTCAGAGCGTATTCGGACTCCAGTTGCTGCAGACGCTGCTTCTGAGCCATCAGTGCCGCAAAGTGATTGGCGGCATCCACCCGCTGAAGCTTCCTGGCCTGAGATGGCACAAAACAGAATCGTTCGCTCATTCCCAGCTTCTTAATCACTGTATAGGGATTTCCGCAGGGAGTAAAAATATAAAGGCAACACTTTTTTCATGTGCTGAACTCAAAGATCGAAGACTTTCTATGTACACAAAGGCCTATTTGTCAAATATTGTTGACAAATCTGTATCTCCAATTGCGGGCAGCCTGAGGCTCGGGACACATATGAAGATCATCAGGCTCTTTTTGCCCTGATTTGGCAAGACGGACTTCATGTGTGGGCTCTGTCACTGATAAATAAT
This sequence comes from Phyllopteryx taeniolatus, assembly GCF_024500385.1. Lineage (NCBI taxonomy): Eukaryota > Metazoa > Chordata > Actinopteri > Syngnathiformes > Syngnathidae > Phyllopteryx > Phyllopteryx taeniolatus. The sequence continues at coordinate 33,351,745 of NC_084506.1, forward strand.
CTTGGAAGTTTTCAAGAATCCTTGTGTGTGTGTGTGTGTGTGTGTGTACCAGGCCTCTGGCACACCTGTGCGATAATCATGCTGTCGAAATAGATGGATGATCTCGGCAAAGGAGAAGTGCTCACGAACATACATCTAGACTAATTGGTGAACAATATTTGCGAGAAATAGGCCATTTGCGTACATAGACAAACATCCAAAGTCACAGTTTTCAAGGTGGATTGAAAAGTTGCATCCATGTCAAAGAGAGGACACGGGAGCACGCAGCCGCACGGCGCGGCCATCTCCGGCGCTCACCGGCTTGTGGACGGCTCCGGCTTTGCGTTTGGGTTCTCTTCCCGTAGCCTTCTGAGTCCAGAGTAGCTCCTGCTCCAAGCGGGCCGCCAGCGTCTTCTTGATGGACACGCGGTGCTCCACGCGCCGCACCTGAGCACACGCGTGAAGGTCAGAGGGCGGGAGCAGAAGCGGCACGGTAGGCGCTCACCTGCTCCTGAATCTTCTTGAGCAGCGTCTTGTTGACCTGCACGATCTTCTCGGTGGCCTGCGTCTGTTCCCTCAGCCTGGCCGCCTTGGACTCGGCCGCCTTGAGCGACTCGGACTTCTTGAGCTGCTGCTGCAGGAGGTTCTTCAGCAGCGCCTCGTCTCGCAGGAGCAACTCTCTGAGAGGAGCCGGCCGGGCGGGGAAGGTTACGTGGGCGCTCGCTGCGCGGAGCTACCTATCGTCTCCTCACCTTTGCTTCAGTAGCTTGCGCTCGGCTTCACTCGCCGGCGACGGGGCGGCGGGATCGGCGGCCGCCGAGCGAGCGCCGGGATGGGACGCCTTCTGCTTCTCTCTGCTGCGACGCGACACGACACGACAAAATGTTAAGTCGCGCCGCAAAATGCTAACATGAAGCCCGGAGCGCTGGCGAACAAAGGACTACTCAGGGCCACAAATAACGGCATTCTTATCACACGAGCGATACGATTTGACCGGAGCGCAGACGACAATTTGATGCGACATTATCGAGGAAGAAGCCGATCGCCCCGGCCGCCGTGACTCCATTTCTTGAGCGGAAAGGGCGAGAAGAAAGTCGAGCCTGTTCAAGGAGCGCGCACTTGTGCGTCCAATTCAGCCGCAGAAAGATGCGTTTTAGCCACAGGTGCGTGCGAATGTGTCGCGCTACGGTTTCAAGGTAGAATGTGATCACCCACCCACCCGTTTTTCAAATGTGGGAGATAAAACCCCTTGACCACGCGGGACAACATGTAAAGCGCGCGCTGAAAGGCCACAGCCCGGATTCAAGACTTCGCTCGGTACCCGCAAACCTCATTTTCGGTGCCAGTTAACCGGACATTTTCATTGGCCGTACGGCCTGTGCTGCGGCGACGTCATTGACTTGCGATCCCGAGCTGTAACGGCGGCCCGACTCAAGTTGCGGCCGCCTCGAGGTACGACAATTGTCAGCAGCGAGCGGCTTCATACCTGGCCAGCTCCTCCCTGAGGAAGCGGTACTCTGCCTTCTTGGCCTCGGACAAAGCTTCGGGCGTCCGCACCGGATTGTTCTCCTTCTCCGACGCGCCTTTGGACTTGGTGGCGATGACCTCGGCCGTCCTCCGGGCTTCCTTGATCATGAACTCCAGGCCGCCGAACATCCCCTGCGCCGCGGCGTCCAAGTCAGAATCGCTGTCGTCCGACTCGTTCAGACACACCACCACGGACTTGTGACGTGGCAGCTGCGCACACACGCAAACGCACGACAGACCATCACCATCATCCAGCGGTAAGCAACAAAGTGCTAACACACCCTTACGGTTCTTCAGTAGATTTGAGGAGATCAGCACTTGAGTGGAATTTGCACTTTTTACAAGTTTCCTACACATTGGAGATTTCCAAATTCTTCTTGAGAGAAAAATTCAAATACCGTTCAACCGAACTCACGGTTTTGCTCCCGCTACCTTGTTTTAGCATGCGCCGAATAATACGGGGCACCTTAGGTATGGCTGAAGGACAGAAATTGACCCCGTAATTGAGACTGCGCCTTATGGTGCGGAAAATACGCTCATTTGTGACATTTGATTCAATAGATGACATAATATTCCTACGTGACGGTTGGTGCCAGCTGTCGGGCCGCCGACGCTGTACTCTCTGTTGGTCTTCGTTGACTGGACGGCGCCATCAAATTGTCGCAGGGTTTCAACGGTGAAGTGTTCACTTCGTATTTGTCCGTTTTTGCGCCATAAAGAGTCTTGGCGTTTCAATCGCCTCGTGTCTTGTTTCCATCGCATTCAAATCAAGCTTTATTGACAGAGCGCTTATCATAGAATTATATTCAATAGTTGAAATCAATCCCCTCCGACCACTCGTGCACCCCCACACACGCGCGCCGAGTTCATCCTTCTCATCTCGGAGTTGATTGAAATCTTACGGAGTACACTTTTTGTGCCACTTCTTCCTTTTCCTTCAATTCTTTTGCAGCCTCCCAGTCACCAAAAGTGTTGTCATCACCAAATCAAGTCAATGATTGACTCACTCGGTGTTGTTTGTTCTCCCGAGTACGTCACGTTTACTCATCAGAAAATCGGACCGCGTCAGGTTGCCACGTTCGCTCGTCTCATCGAACGGCGAAGGCCGCCGCGCGCTCATTTGAAACAATTGAACGATGTTTTAACAGGAAGTACTTGAGATGTTCTGAGGGTGGAGATTATCAGCGAATAATGATGGAACTTTCTGAGCCAATCAGAATCGAGTAAAATACCGCGTGCTCTCACACAAACAGACAAACGGATCGATCGATATTTTTTTCCCAGCTATGCATAATTGGAATCATGAATATTATTCCACACATCAGTTTCCATTTTCATACTTGTCCAGACGTGGAAATGTACAAAATCAAATTCCATACTGTCCCATACTTGCGTAGGAACAGTGTTTTTCCTTTCAGCCCCTGCGTTTGAAAAAATCTCTCTCCTTTCTATCCAAATTTGGCCTGTTAGGTTTTTTTTCCACGTCTTGATACTTTTACGTTTTACCCAACTTCATTGGAATTGCGGTTTGTACCGAAGCACGACATGTGAGTACTTTTGCCACGCCTGTCTCTCCTCCTCCTCCTCATACCACCAGTGGTGCTCTGGAAGCTCCTCCTCGCGTGAACTTGTCTCCGCGCACCACCGTCATGGTGTTCAGGCTGACAGCGCTCAGGTTTCCTCGGGCGGGCTGCTCGACGCCTGCGGGGGGAGCCCCGCTCGGGGAGGGGGGACCGCTCCAGAACTGCTCCTGCTGACAAGCGAGCACGATGTCATTGATATGCCGTGACCGGCCGCCATGGGGGGCAGCTTCAGTTGATTCGCCGGCGATTTCATTTAAGAGAAACATTTCATCTGGACGGGATTAAAACTCAAAATGGTGTATTTCAAACCCGGATATGTGATCCCGATCCAACTCAAATGGGGATAGGGATTCAGTAATCCGATCCGACCCCGAATCCTGATCAAATGCTGTTCTCGGGTATCTCAAAATTCCAAGGTGGTTAGGGTTAGGATATTTTTGACGCTAAAGATCGGGATTATCTGGATCCTACTGGAAAAGAGGATCAAACAAGGTTTCGAGAGAGATCATAGGACACCCAACACATACAACCCTGACCATCAGGCCGGAAGGCCGGAAGGCCGTTATTCAATTTGAATTTCTTACTTTTTTTCTGGAAAACAAAACAAAATCAAATCTGGACCCACCGTCCCAGATCATAATCAACGAAATATATACCATGTACTATTACATACATATCGGCCTACTGACTCAATTCCCAGTTGTACAATTTAACTCCAAATGATTTCACTAAATTCTATTATTACGGTAACCTTGAACACCCCCACCCTGGACAGGTGGCTACATCAGTGATTCTCAAACTGCGGTACACTGAAAAAAAGTGCGTCATTTTCAGATGCAGATGATTCAAATGTGGCAAACCGATGCAATTGTCCCCCTTTTCCGCAAAACTAATCTATTATTGTGTGTTAGTTGAACACGTTATAATCATGTGCAACCAATGTACAGTCCCCTCCAAAGGTTTTAGAACATCAAGGTCAATTCCTTTGTTGTTGTTGTGTACTGAAGACATTTGGGTTTCAGATCAAAAGATGAATATGAGACACAAGTTCAGAAGTCCAGCTTTCATTTCGTGGTATTTCCAGCTGGGTGCGTTGTGCAACTCGGGACAGAGCAGCTTTCGTTTGACGCCACCCACTTTGCAAGTGAGCAAAGGCATTGGAACATGTGACTGATGGGTGTCTCTCGTTGCTCTGGTGTTGCCTTTTAGATCGATTGCTTAAACATTAGATCGTGCTTGTTTTTAGCTTTGGGTATCACCTGTGAAAACTGCATTTGCTGTTAAGCAAACGTGAAGACCAGAGAGCTGTCTATGGGAGAAAAGCAAAGCATTTGGAAGCTGAGAGAAGAGGGAACATCCAACAGAGCGATTGCTCGACCATTGGGCATAGCCAATACAACAATTTGGAACGTCTTGAAAAAGAAAGAAACTACTGGCGTACTGAGCGACGGACACGGAACAGGTCGCCCAAGCGGTTGATGACAGAAACAGCTCGTGAGAGCTGCGAAGAAACACCCGAAGACAACAGTCAGCGGCATCACTGCCAACCTCCGCAGGGCAGGGGTGAAGGTATCGCAAGCCACTGTTCCAAGAAGACTTTCAGAGAAGAAATATACAGGCCGTACCACGAGATGCAAACCGCTCATCGGCAAAAACAATCGGAAGGCCAGATTGGATTTTTGCAAAGTAGTACAGAGCCACAAGGTTTTATGGACTGATGAGACCGAGATGAAACTCGAGCAAAGTGATGGAAAGGCCAAAGTATGAAGAAAGAAAGGATCTGCTTACGATCCAAAACACGCAAGCTCATCTGTGAAGGTCATGTCACGGCCCGGGCTCGCACGGGTGCTTCTGGAACGGCCTCGCTCGTCTTTATTGACGATGTCGCTCACGATGGTAGCAGCAGAATGAATTCTGAAGTCGACAAAACCATTTTGTCCGGCAATTTACAGAAAAATGCATCCAAACTCATCGGGAGACGCTTCAATGACCCAAAACAACAAAGGACTTCATTAGGGGGGAAAAGTGGAAGGTCTGTGACTGGCCAAGTCAATCACCGGACCTTAACCCAATAGAGCGTGCATTATACCTCCTGAAGAGGAGACTGAAGGGAGAAACCCCCACAAACGAACTGAAAGAGGCCTGGAAAAGCATTGCAACAGTCTGGAGAAGTCAATGGGTCGCAGGCTTTATGCAGTTATTGCAAGTAAGGGTTATGCCACCAAATATGAAATGTTATTCAAGCAGCCATCCATTATCCCAACCGCTTATCCTCACTCGGGTTGCGGGTGCGCTGGAGCCTATCTCAGCTATCTTGGGGCGAGAGGCGGAGTGCACCCTGATCACCAGCCAATCGTAGGGCACATATAAACAAACAACTATTCACACTCACGTTCACACCTACGGGCAATTTAGAGTCTTCGATTAACTTGGCACGCATGTTTTTGGGATGTGGGAGGAAACCGGAGTACACGGCGAAAAGCCACGCAGGCACGGGGAGAACATGGATTTCAACCCGGGTCCTCAGAACTCTGAGGCAGATATGCTAACCGGTCATCCACCGTGCCACCTAAATGTTATTCACTTGAAGTTAATTTAATAATGTCAAAATTCAAAGGACTTTCTTCGAGTTCCCTCTAGTGGTACACGAGAAAATTGCTGCCAAGGTACAGTCTAGTTGTATTTAGAATTTGAATTTTGTCTTGAAACACTTTTTTTTTTATTAACATTTATTTAGGTACAATTTTGAACTTTCATGTGCAATACATTTTAACGTAATCATTATTTAAGGACAGTTTTGTATTTTCCTACAATTAAGCGTTAAAGTGTCTTACAATATTAAATGCACTGTTTTTAGGAATAAAACCCATCTCATTTTTTGGGGGGAACATTTAAGCCTACTACGCTACTGTATTTTGGGGGAAAGCATCCTCTGTTATTTATGGAAAAATTCAGTCCTGCTCAGCATTATTCACACCTTAATTTTTTGCATAACCTGTATAATATTTTCAAAACATACATGGAAATGTACCAAAAATATATCATCAGGATATTTTAATTGGTCTAAAGAAATTTAACAAAGAAAACGTTTTGTTTCCCCCCCCCCCCCAACTTAAGATATTGTAATTTCAAAAGGAAAAAAAAACCCAAGTGAAAACAGCATGTGCAGGAATCTTGGCAGCCCTCCCGAATAGTTTAGCAGCGACGACAGCTTCCAAACGGTTCTTTTCTCCATCTCGAAGCTTTGCGGACTTCTCGGGTGCTATTTTCTCCCAACTCTCCCTTCACAACTTCTTCAAGCTCTTCAACATTTTGCAAGGTTGACAAATTGACAGCTCCCGCCAAAGATTTTCAATTGGCTTGAGATCAGGACTCATTGTCTATTTTCTCCTTTTGAACATTCCTGTGCGCTTTGGGTCCTTGTCTTGCTGGAGGACCCATGATCTGCGCCATAAACCAAGTTTTCGTCCACTGGGAAAGACATTAGGCTCTAAAATCTCTCGATGATTTTCTGATTTCATGATACCTGCGATCCAGATCAGCCCAATAGCATAACGGATCCTTCACCGTGCTTGACTGTTGGCAGGGAGTTCTTTTCCTTCGAGGTTTCATTGCGCCGTTCTGTCAACGTACCGTTTGTGTGCTTTGACAAAAAGCTCTGTTTTTGTATCAAACGCAAGTTCTCTAGAGAAAAATGTTTCTTCAGGAGATATTCCACATTTCGTACGTCAACTTCACGGGTGCCAATAATGGTGAGCAGATCTGTATTCACTCATTTTGTGCACTGCCCAATATTAAAGTATTGCTTTGGTGCCATCTTAGTGCCCAGGAACTATGTTGACGTGAGTTGAGGAGATTGATGTGTGGCATCTCTAAGCAATTCTAACCCTTTTGGCAGGGGTGCCACTGACTGGCAGATTATGCAACATAACTTAAAGATTTGGGTTAAATGGACTTCATTGGCTTTCGGCTGCCATTTTGGAACCATCTTAACAGCGATATCATTCAGACTCCGGCACGGCGAATGTTTTCAAAGCCGTATAGCTCAATTGTCCGTGAATCAATGCTCGGGCTCAGGACCGCATGACGGCCCACCTCAATCTCCCGCGGCTGTTCTGTCATCACGTATGTGCTGTTTGGTTGAAATGCTCAAAGAATAAAAAGAAAGTAAAGCAAAGCAACCTCTGCGGTCCCCAGCCGCTTGTTGGCCATGGACATGAGACAGGTCTCCCTGAGCAGCATCTCCTCCTCCTCTTCCTCATCAGCAAACGGAGGCTTGGGAGGGGGCGCCGGATTGCTGGTCAGAGGGGGGAGGGGGGGCGGCGGGGGAGGGGCGCAGGCGGCGAAGGGCTGCGACGAGACGACAAAAGTTGCCAAACATCCGACGCCGCTTCCTGTTACCCGACCGTCGCCGACTGCGAGAGGAAGAAGCGTACGTACCTTCACGTAAAGCGGCGGCAGAGGGAAAGACGCCGCCGCCGAGTCTTCTGCTGGGAAAGGAGGACGTGCTGACCAACAGACACAAGCACGGAAAATCAATTCCACAGCTGCAGCAGAGTCACGCTTTCACGCTTTGCTGTAACGCGTTTAAAACAAAAACACACAAACTGCCGGGCTTACGAACAATTTGGACATACAGTGGGGCAAAAAAGCCACCTGTTGGGCAAACTCTCCCACTTCAAAAGTTGAGAGAGGCCTGTCATTTTCATCATAGGTATACCTCACCTGTGAAAGACAAAATGAGAACGACAACAAAAAAAGAACATTCCAGAAAATCCCTGTCTTATTTTTAAGGAATTTATTTGCAAATTATGGCTATGGATGGAATTTATAGCACAATATTCCTGGTCCTGGAGTGGCCTAGCCAGTCTCCAGATCTCAACCCCATAGAAACTCTTTGAGGGATTTGGAAGTCCGCGTTGCCCAGCGGCAGCCCCAAAACATCACTGTGCATGAAGGAAGCAGCCAAAATAGCAGCAACAGTGTGTGAAAATCTGAAAGAAAATGTTGGACATCTGTCATTGCCAACAAAGAGATGAACTTTTATTATTGAGCAAATACTTCTTTCCACCATAATTTGCTCATAAATGATTGAAAATGAGACTGTGATTTTTTTTTCTCATCTTGAGGTATACCCATGATGAAAATGACAGGCCTCTCTCATCTTTTGAAGTGGGAGAACTTGCACAATTGGTGGCTGACTACATTGTTCCCCCCCCCCCCCCCCACTGTACACTTGCGCGTGACCTCAAATTTAGTTCCCAATGCTTGCGCAAGTGCTACTCCGGCAAATCCATGCCAGGCCCCAGCGCTTGACAGAGCAGGCGCCAAGAAGTATGCTGTACAAAAATGTCCAAATAACGACATGCACGCAATTCACGATAGTTTCTTGTACGAAAACTCGTCTGTGTATGAACAATTTGTTCTGGCTTTCCATTTGGGATGTCCTGAGCAAGCGTGCGTCACGTGCGGAAATCGAGACCTCGGTCGCATTTTGCAATCCGATACCGGTATTTCGGACCCTGGTACATATATCCATGTACAGCTACGTACATAAACATACAGTATGCACGTATATTCAGCCATTTTCACACTCACATTCACACCTACGGGCAATTTAGAGTCTTCAATTAACCTCGTACGCATGTTTTTGGGATGTGGGAGGAAACCGGAGTACCTGGAGAAAAGCCACGCAGGCTCAGGGAGAACATGCAAACTCCACACAGGCGGGGACGGGATATGAACACCGGTCCTCAGAACTGTGATCGGGACATCCCTACTTTCAATAGTGGCCGCCAACTTCATAATCTCAAAAAGCTGGAATGAGGACTTGACATGCAGTTACTGCAATCATTCACTCCTTCGCTTACTCCCTAATCACTCCAAAGGGATTTGTCGTGGACATTTTAGGGAACAGTCTTGCCGCTCTATATCAAAATCCTCATTTAAGTCTCAGACCCAGCACTTGACAGACACTCGTTTTTAGAACATTTTGTAACGTTGCTATTTCAAATGTGCGGTGGAAGTGGTTTCGCCAGTGGTTGAGAAGCGTCAGGTGACCCACCTGGGGAACCGGGTTCACTGTCCGTGTCCATGGCAACCTCGTCGTAGTTGTCGTACTGGTAGAGGTTTCCTGTGGCATCTGGGCCCGTCCTACCGGTGGAGGACTTTCTCAGTTCTCCACCCCTGACCTGAAGGACAAAGACAAGGTCGAAAGAGGGCGGGCGGGACGGGGCGGGGCGGGGCGCGGCGCGGCGTCGGGGTTACGGTCGAGGCCAGGGCGGTACCTTGGCGCAGCCGTGCGTCTTGCCGCCCACCAGCTTCATGAAGCGCTTGTACTGCTCGTCCTGGTTGGATAGATCGCGGATCTTGCGGATTTCGTCCTCTCGTTTATGCCATTCGTCTTCCTCCTGCTTCCGCTGAAGCTTAGATGTGCGCAGCTGTTGTTTCCGCAACGCTTGTTTGCTCGCCGAGGCTGCGCAGAAGGGGTGCGTACGGTCAAGCGTCGCCATGTTCAGCGCACACAGACGGCTTTTTTTGGGAACAGTGACTGTTTTGTGTGGGTTTTTCTATCCATTTTCTACCGCTTATCCGAGGTCGGGTCACGGGGGCAGTAGCCTTAGAAGGGACGCCCAGACTTCCCTCTCCCCAGCCACTTCCTCCAGCTCTTCCGAGGGGATCCCGAGGCGTTCCCGGGCCAGCCGAGAGACAATAGTCTCTCCGGCGTGTCCTGGGTCGCCCCGGGGTCTCCTCCCGGTGGGACGTGCCCGAAAACACCTCACCGGGGAGGCGTCCGGGAGGCATCCCAATCAGATGCCCCGGCCACCTCATCTGGCTCCTCTCGATGTGGAGGAGCAGCGGCTCTACTCTGAGATCCTCCCGGGTGACCGAGCTTCTTACCCTTCTTACCCGGACAGCCTGCGGAGGAAACTCATTTGGGCCGCTCGTATCCGGGATCTCGTTCTTTGGGTCACGACCCACAGCTCGTGACCGTAGGTGAGGGGAGGAACGGAGATCCACCGGTAAATCGAGAGCTTCGCCTTTCGGTTTAGCTCCTTCTTTACCACAACGGACCGATACAAAGTCCGCATCACTGCAGACCCCGCACCGATCCGTTGTAAGTTCTTATATAGACAGGGGTGTGGCTTTCCTAATCAAGTCCAATCAGTATCATCAAACACAGCTGGACTCCAAGGAAGGTGTAGAACCATCTCAAGGATGACCGGAAGAAATGGACAGCACCCGAGTTCAATATACGAGTGTCACAGCAAAGGCTCTGAATACTTACGGCTGTGTGAGATTTCCGTTTTTCTTTTTAAATAAATCTGCAAAAATTTCAACAATTCTGTCAATATGAGGTGCTGCTGTGTGTTAATGAGGGAAAAGAACTTCAATGATTTCAGCAAATGGCTGCAATATAACAAAGAGTGAAACATTTAAGGGGGTCTGAATACTTTGCGTCCCCACTGTGTATGTTATAGTAACACTACATCACAAATAAGTCATGCTGGCAACGTAAGAAGCCGGACAACATTCTCGCTGACTATCACAACTACCTGGGATGGAACGGTTCACAAAATCCACGGTTCGGTTTTGTGGTCGCGGTTTTCGGTTCGGTACAATCAATGATATCTTGTACAGTTCGGTTAAAAGTGAAAGTATATTCACAGCATTATTATGGTGGTCAACTAACAGCCGGCCTCCGGCGGCGGGTTTCGTGAGAGGACGGAACGTCTCGCTATGGAGCGTCCGAGCCAAGGAACCAGAGATCCTGCGTTGGAGAGACAAAGACGTAGAAGTACCATGGTAAGCTGACTGCTTCTCCCGGGTCTATACGTCTTCTCTCCAACACAAGCTCTCTGGCGATCCGCCCCGCTGCTATAGGACCGGTCCTTCTGCACCGCTGGAACGCCACGACGCAGACGACCTGTCCGCCCTGCCGTCTCGGCTAACTTGCTACTGTGCTGTGGCATGACACTGTTGCCTCATTAGTCAAGCATGTTATGAAGTAAACAGAACCCAAACGATTCAACCGAACCCTTTGCACGTTTTTCAAAGACCTTTCAATCCCTAACAACTACACGCTTTCATAATCACGCCATTATGAATGAATTTGCTCGACATTTTATGCTTGCAAAGATTCTTGTGAACATCTCCCCTGCAATAAAGGGTTTGGGTTTGCACGGGAAAGCCAACAGGCGGCATGAGGACGAGTGTCTGGCACAACCTTCTTCTCACCTGGGCCCGTGCTCTTCTTGCCTCTGCTTCTGTCCGGAGGAGTTCTGGCTGCGGTCCTGGGAGCGGGTTTAGGTCGCTCTCTGGGCCCGGGCTTGGCCTTGTCTCGCTCTCTGTCTTGAGGTTTGGACCGGGGTCTGGTCCTGCGGTCGGCGGGCCTCGGCCTGCCCGCCGCCGGTTCTCTGCTCCTCTTCATCACCTGCTGCTCCTTCTGCTGCCACTTTCTGCTGGCCGACTGCAGGGCGAGCAGCCGCAGGTGGAGCTCCGACAGGTCCTCCTCCTCCACCTGCAGCCACAACAATCGATCACAGGCAACAAACACAGGTAGTGTACTTCACTTGAGTATTTCTATAGTTTTCTCCCCACTTCATACTTTTACCTCGCTACATTTGAAAAGGGGTATCTGTGTCTTTGTCGAAATAGGCTCATTACTTTTTTCAACTTGCGCAAATGACAACACGATGTAAAAAAAGATGCACGAGGTGTGTCGGGAAAAAAATTACTTAAGAGGAAAAAGTACACGTTGAAATAATTACTCAAGTACTGAGTAAATAGTGCGTACCTTCGGATTTTTTCAACCACAGCATGAACATCAATAAAATAAAAATAAAATAAAATGTGAATGTGAATGTGCGCGCGCGTGTGTGTATGCACAGCCAAAACTACAACACCTCCAATTTACTGCACAGTGTATTCTCAAGTTATAAGTGGGCTGCAATATGCACGTTTGGGCAGACAGCGCCAGATAAATACAATACATGTTTTTGTTTGTTTTGAATTTGTAGTTTCGCACACGAAATAGGTGATAAATAAGCAATAATTGCTCAATAAAAGTAGCGAGCGTCATTTAGATCATTGTAACAAAGTAAAAGTACCGTTACTTCTCAACAGCAGAAGAGGCGGAAGTGTTTTTTTCTGGTCTTGTCAACTCCTGTGACTGGTCCCGAGCCCACAGGCGGAACCTCAGGCCGATGCGCTCGCATATTAGTCCGCCGCGGAGTAATATTCAGAAATTACGTGTGTGTGTGTGGATGCTGGATGTGTGGAATGGATCTAGCAGCCAGCGTTCAAGAAGTACGAAACAGCCTATGGCGACAGAAACGGCGCCGTGGTCAAGTCTTCTGGAAGCTCCTCCTGTCCACGGGGAGCCTGTCTCACCTCTTGTCGAAAAGCCGCACAACACTCTTGGTTTCTCAGCTTCTTTGTCTTCTGAACCTTCCTCCCCACCACCAGAGTCCTCTTACACACCACCATCTTATGCTGTCTCGCCACATTCTCCCCTACCACTACCTTACAGTCAGTAACCCCCCTTAGTTGACATCATCTGCACAGGATGTAAGTTCTGCTCTTTGTTAACAAATAGAGGCTTTATATTCAAACCACACTCATTTGTTCCCTGAATCCAACCCCCCTTGTATGCTGACATGAAGTTAAAATTTTGCTGCTGCACGCTACTTTCAGTACAGCATTTATGAGAAGTCACAAAACAGTACATGTAAACAAATGCATGCCTTTTGTTATGCTTTGCTTTTATCTGAACATGCATATGTTTCCATTAAGTCTTCAAAAATTCTATCAAAGAAATGACCTGTTTGGTCAGCCACTGCTTGCTGCAGACTAACGTCAGATTCACAGTCAATTTATATTTTGCAGATATAAAAGAGTCACGCCAATTACGTTAGACGACACACAGTACCAGAACATTGAATCCACTCCTGAGAGACTTGTTATATCTTCGAGCCGTACATGACAGTCAACCATCATGTCCTGCTTTCTCCAGTGAAGGAATATTGCTGGAATAAGACCTATTCTGCCCCATTCAGCTCTGGAACTATGACTCCACGCTTCTTTCCTTTCCTTGGAAAGAAACCTGCCTCAGTGAGTCTTCTCTCAAACAAGAACCAGCTGGAGATCCTACATTATCCCTCATTATTCTTGTTTATATTATTTGACTCGAGTTGATTTCTCTCTGTGTCATGTTCCCATCCTTTGTCTTGTCTCGTCTCGAACCATCCGTCTCGATTTTGTGTTTATGAAACGCTTTGTAACTGCATGTTTTCAAAAGTCCAACACAATTAAAACCTTACTTACGGAGGTAGTCTTTTTTTACACAAATGTCTGTACTTCTACTTAAGTACAGAGTGCGAGTACTTGTGCCACCTGAACTCACATTTGAGGCTGAGGGACTCCAAAAATGGCCGCCCAAAACGCCATCTTACCTCATCGAGACAGATGAAGACGTCCTCGCTGGAGGCGGACGACTCTCTGCCGGGCGTTTTGCCGTCATCCTTTCCTTCCTCGCCGCAACAAACACACGCCTTCGCAACCTCCTCCGCCTTCTTTGCCGCCGCGGGATCTGCGTCCGCCTGCGTCGCTGCTCGGACAAAACAGGAAGTCAGCGACGCTTCGACTAGGGCTGTCGAAACGAGTCAGTCGCTCACTCACCCGCTTCCTCGTGCTGCTGCCGTTCCTCCTCGGCGCTCGTGTCCAGACTGGCCGGCGTGAACAGTGTGATGCGCAGCGGTTTGATGTTAAACGCCTGGAAACTTTTCTTGTTCTCTGCCGGAAGCTGGGCGGACACTTGGGGAAGCGGGATGGCTTGCGCGGGACGCTTTTTCGTCCCCTGAACCTTGGCCTTTGCCCCTTGAAGCTTGGCCGCCGCACCTTGAACCCTGACATCTGACCTCTGGACCTTGGCCTCCGCCCCTTGAACCTTGACCTCCGACCCCTGGACCTCGGCTTCCAGCGCCATGCTCTCCTCCTTGCGGATGCACTCCAGCTCTAGCTGGATCTGCTTGTACTTGGACAGCAGATCCTCGAAGGACTCGGCACCACCGCCGCACTTGGCCAGACTAGTTGGCGCTCTTCTCGCCAGACTCCTTCCGAGCGGCTTCTCTGTTATCAAGAGTCAAGGAGGGGCACTGTTCTTCAGGTCGCCTATTTGGTCAGGTACGTTCTGATGACAACTGGTCGGCCATTAAACTAATTGACAAATGCTGAGAACATTTCCCTTGCAGGATTGATAAAGGCCAACTTTCTACCCATCTCGTAAATGAGCTCCCACTTTTATAGCCCGCTTCTACCTTCAAATGGTTATATAGCGCTTTATCTACACCACCACAGTGCCCAAAGCGCTTTGCAAAGCCTCACATTCACCCACTCACACGCATTCGTGAACCAATGGGCGACTGCTGCCTTGCAAGGCGCTGCCAGGTACACTGGGAGCAAATTAGGGTTGTGTCTTGCCCAAGGACACTTTGACATGCGGACAGTCAGAGCCGGGATTTGAACCTGTGACCGAACCCGCCCTACCAACTGTGCCACAGCCGCCCGAGGTACTCAAAGCGCACTGACCTCATTCACCTACTGTTGATGCAGCACCAGGCGCACCTCTGGGTTCAGTATCTTACTCAAGAACATTTTGAAATGCGGCTTCTGAGGAAGCACGGCCTGCCACGGGAGCTGTTGAGGCAGTTCTACACAGCGGTCATCGAATCGGTCCTGTGTTCCTCCACCATAGTCTGGTTTGGTGCTGCCACAAAAAAGGACAAACTCCAACTACAAAGGACAATCAAAACTGCTGAAAAAAATTGTTGTAACTCCATACCCAGCCTTGAGGACTTGCACGCTGCCAGAACTACGACAAGAACGTGCAAAACCCTCTTCACCTCTTCCAGCTCGTTCTCTCAGGTAAGCCCTATCGATCAATGCAAACTAAAACAAGCGGACATTCGAACATCTTCACGCTTAAATTCAATTCCATGCTGCCAATTTTGTCTTGAGATTGTTGTCACACCTCTGTCAGGCCAATGATACATTATTCGTGCACTCACTGTAGCAATCTCGCCACTCTGCACTATTTGCATATCTGTTGTTGACCAATACTGCCCACTCGTGCTTGTGAATTATCTGCACCATTTGCACAATTGACACTGTTACAGATTATCGCAGTACTAGTCACTTTAAACTGCTTACATTTCTGCAAGTCTCTGAGCCATTTGCACAATGGTCACTGTACCAGACAATTGCTCTAGTAGTCATTTAAAACTGCTCGAAATTGCTAGGACTCTGCGTCATTAGCACAATTCTTCTTCTTTTCCTTTGGGCTTGTCCCTTTAGCGAGCGCGTCATCCTTTTCCATGTCAGCCTATCTCCTGCATCCTCCTCTCGAGAACCAACTGCCCTCATGTCTTCCCTCACGACATCCATCCACCTTCTCTTTGGTCTTCCTCTAGCTCTCTTGCCTGGCAGCTCCATCCTCATCATCCTTCTACCAATATATTCTCTCTCTCGCCTCTGGACGTGACCAAACCATCGAACTCTGTTCTCTCTAACCTCTTGCCGTCCCTCTGATGAGCTCATTTCTAATTTGATCCAACCTGGTCACTCAGAGCCAACCTCCACATCTTCATTTCCGCCACCTCCAGCTCTGCTTCCTGTCGTCTCTTCAGTGCCACTGTCTCTAATCCGTCCATCATGGCTGGCCTCACCCCTGTTTTATAAACTTGGCCCTTCAGCCTAGCAGAGACTCTTGTGTCACGTAACACACCTGCTGCCACCTTCCTCCACCCGTTCCAACCTGCTTGGACCCGTTTCTTCACTTCCTGACCACACTCCCCATTGCTCTGGACGGTTGACCCCAAGTATCTAAAGTCTTCCACCCTTGCTCTCTCTTCTCCCTGTAGCCTCACTCTTCCCCCACCACCCCTCTCATTCATGCACATATATTCTGTCTTACTTCGGCTAATCTTCATTCCTCATACTGTTGCTCGCAAATACTCATTCTGTCCTGGTTCTAGACTCCACTACTCTTTCCCATAACTTCATTGTGTGGCTCATTAACTTTATTCCTCTATAGTTGCCACAGCTCTGCACATCACCCTTGTTCTTAAAAATGGGCACCAGCACACCTTTCCTCCATTCCTCAGGCATCTTCTCACGCGCTAGAATTCTATTGAACAAGCTGGTCAAACCCTCCACAGCCACCTCTCCTAGATGCTTCCATACCTCCACAGGAATGTCATCAGCACCAACTGCCTTTCCATTTTTCATCCTCTTTAATGCCTTTCTAACTTCCCCCTTACTAATCATTGTCACTTCCTGGTCCACCACACTTGCCTCTTCTACTCTCCCTTCTGTCTCATTTTCCTCATTCATCAACTCCTCAAAGTATTCTCTCCATCTAGCTAGCACACTGCTGGCCCCAGTCAACATAGTTCCATCTCTATCCTTAATCACCCTAACCTGCTGCACATCCTTCCCATCTCTATCCCTCTGTCTGGCCAGCCTGTAATAATCCTTTTCTCCTTCTTTAGTGTCCAACCTGCCATACATGTCATCATATGCCTCTTGTTTGGCCTTTGCCACCTCTACCTTTGCCCTGTGTCGCATCTCAATGTATTCCTTTCGCCTCTCCTCGGTCCTCTCAGTGACCCACTTCTTCTTAGCTAACCTTTTTCCTTGCATGATTTCCTGTACTGTGAGGTTCATTACCAAGTCTCCTTCTCTCCTTTCCTGCCAGAAGACACACCAAGTACTCTCCTGCCAGCCTCTCTGATCACCTTGGCTGCAGTGGTCCAGTCTTCTGGAAGCTACTCCTGTCTCACCTCTTCCCAAAAAGCTGCACAACACTCGTCCTGTCTCAGCTTCCACCACATGCTTCTCTGCTCTGCCTTTGTCTTCCTAATCTTCCTCCCCACCACCAGAGTCATCATACACACCACCATCCTATGCTGTCTAGCCACACTCCCCTACCACTACCTTAGAGTCGGTAACCTCCTTCAGATGACATCATCTGCACAAGATGTAATCCACCTGCTCTTGTAGGTCACCCTATGTTCGTGCCTCTTCTGGAAAAAAGTGTTCACTCCAGCCATTTGCATCCTTGTTGCAAAGTCTGCCACCATCTGTCCCTCCAAGTTCCTTTCCTGGATGCCGTACTTACCCATCACCCCTATTACCTTCACCAACATGTCCATTACAATCTGCAGCAATCACGACTCTCTCTCTGTCTGGGACGCTCAGAACTACTTCGTCGAGCTCCTTCCAGAATTTCTCTTTCACCTCTAGGTCACATCCTACCTGTAGGGCACAGCCACTAATCACATTATACATAACACCCTAAATTTCAAGTTTCAGCCTCATCGCTCGATCGGATACTCTTTTCACCTCCAAGACATTCTTAGCTAACTCTTCATTTAAAATAACCCCGACTCCATGTCTTTGTAGAATTGACAATAAAAGTACCTGTTACCTTGTGTAGCTCATTGCGGGCTCCTCAGAGGGCAAGACGTGCACAGCAGAACAGCAGTTGTCAATAAACCTTAACTTCAGTTGTGTCAAGAAGTTCAAGTGTATTGCCGCACATGTGGAGAAAGCAAATGCTGTTCCCACCCTGTACTGACAGTACAAAAAACTGAATTGAATCTGAATTGTTATTTTTCACTTTAAAAGTATAATTTGTATTTATAATTTATTGAGATTATTGCTCATGGTTTTCAAATAATTGTTTTTTATTGAATCTATTCAAATGTAGAATATGCTAATGTTTCAATTAAGCAGTGGTAATGTTG
The DNA here is from genome assembly GCF_024500385.1 of Phyllopteryx taeniolatus. Classification (NCBI taxonomy): domain Eukaryota; kingdom Metazoa; phylum Chordata; class Actinopteri; order Syngnathiformes; family Syngnathidae; genus Phyllopteryx; species Phyllopteryx taeniolatus. The sequence goes on from NC_084506.1 coordinate 33,369,641, forward strand.
CAATTTCATTTATCTTTGTTGTGGTATTATTTTTTTAGGATTTCTGAACAGGATTTTATTTTGTTTATTTAATTCTAGTCCATTCTTATTTTTAAAGTTACTTTATGTAAGCCATCAGTTTTTCCTCATATCCTACTGTGGCCGATTAATGTTCTCTGTTTGAGTAATATCACTTTTGTAACATAAATAAATAAATAAAAGAACAATTAGAACAATTTGGTTTTATGCAGACATGGCTAAAACATTGGCACCCCGACTGTACCCACCACCAGTAGACTAGTCTATCTGTCAACAATTTGTCGCTCTCTAACGGTCTATCAGATCGACGTATGGGCAAACGTGAACGTGTGAGGAAAATGGCAGATGGTTTCTCCTGTTTTTGTTGTGTGTGTTAGGGTGTCAGTGGAGCTGTAAGTAGAAAAACTTGCCACGAGCGAAGGATACGTTTCCTGCCGGGAGACTCGTTCCGGCTGTTACTGTTCTCTCCAGGCCCATACCGACCCATGGGGCGTCTGGGGCCGGCCCAGCCTCCCCGGTTCCAGGCCCCTCGTCCTCCGTTTGGTACGGTTCGGTGTCTGAACCTCCCCAGAGCGCCGTGGCTCCGCTCCCAAAAGCTGGGCCTCGGACCGGGCCCCCCGCACAGAGGAGCGAGCCCCGGCGGCGGCGCCGACGGCGGAGGACAGGGAGCGTGAGGTCGGTCCGGCCCGCTCGGCCCGCACTGGGGTCCGTGGACGTCGTAGGCCATCATGTGGCGAAAGTTCGCCTGAGGGTGGGCCATGTAGGGCGGCCTCGGACCCCGCAGAGGCCTGCTGCTGTTCCCCTCCCCCCGCCGGGCGGCAGAGGTCTCCTCGCCGTCATCGTCGCAAATCTCCCCGTCTTCCAGCTCGACGTCGTCCGTCTGGACCTGAGCCGCCGACTCTACATTCATGTTCGCGCGAACAGGGAAAGTGGCGAGTACACGATGATTGTGCTCGTCTGGCGAACGCCACTGTGCCACTTCCGGTCAAGTGCTGCTAGTGCGAGCCGAGTGAGTTTCGTTTGGTAGGTCCCGTCCCGTTGAATATCGCGAGAGCCGCTCTCTCAACGTCTTCTTTTCTTTTGGGGCTTGTGGGCTTGTTATCACACGCGCATATGTACATGGATATGAATCAATCAATTAATATGTAGTTAAATGTGCGTCTGCATACATTGTATTTCGAACGTTTTGGACAAATATACACTGAATACTCAAAACTACAGTACTGAGGGGTTTCCGGTAGATGGCGGTACTGCAAGCAGCTTCCGTTCGACTCTCTGGCCGTCTTCGGATTCTCCAAACTCCTAACCTTTGTATGCCACCTTTCCTCAACCTTTGTTGGAATTCGTCGCGGGGGTCAAGCAGACACGAAAAGGTGCTTTCTATAGGGAAGCTGTTTTGCTTGGCATGCTCTCTCACTGTGTTCCGGTCTTCCGCCAGCAATTATTCTAGACAAGAGACAAAACGTAATTCAGTAAACAATAACATTTTAGCTAATACCCAAGCAAGAAAGAGAGCAACGCAAAAACACGGAGACCAGACAAACACCCTTTTACCTGTAAACAATGAAACACGCCGAAACAAACAAACAAACAAAAGATTATCTGCTGCGTCTTTGTGTTTCCTCTTCATCCACCGTGTTTGAAGGTTGCAGAAGGACCACATACTGTATTTGTCCAAAAGTTGAAGTTGTATTTGGACATCGGACAAGTCGAACGCGAGATAGCTTTCGGGGAGGTCGCCATCCTGTTTTCCGACTTGGTAAATGGTAAACCCTAACCCTAACTCTCGGGAGTATGCTGCTTTCCATTTACCTCGCTCTACTTCCTCATAATCCTATTACTTTATAGAGGATCAATATAGTGCTAGATTAATATTTAAAAAAAAATCATATATACACATCGTTATTCCTATATATCCTCCTGTGACCCAGCCTATTCATTTGGTTTTGGTTTAAAACTTTTGACTCATTTGAATTACCCTACTAAGTCCTGGTGTGGGCGGCACGGTGGGCGACTGGTTAGAGCGTCTGCCTCACAGTTCTGAGGACCCGGGTTCAATCCCCGGCCCCGGAGTTTGCATGTTCTCCCCGTGCCTGCGTGGCTTTTCTCCGGCACTCCGGTTTCCTCCCACATTCTAAAAACATGCATGAATTGGAGACTCTAAATTGCCCGTAGGTGTGAATGTGAGTGCGAATGGTTGGTTGTTTGTTTGTATGTGCCCTGGAAACCAGTTCAGGGTGTACCCCGCCTCCTGCCCGATGATAGATGGGATAGGCTCCAGCACTTTTTTTCTGGTTCAGAAAATGGATGGATGGATGGATGGATGGATGGAAGTCCTGGTGTGCGCAGTAGAGGACATCCTGGCCTTTCCAATGATATCTCATGTGTTTGGGTGGGTTCGAAGTAACTGTGCTTTCTTCCTGAGACAAAATGGAGAATTCAGCAAAACTCAAAGGCCAGGAAAAGAGAAAAGGAAAGTTAAAGAAGGAGCTAAGCCGAAAGGCGAAGCTCTCGATTTACCGTCTGATCTACGTTCCTACCCTCACCTATGGTCACGAGTTGTGGGTCGTGACCGAAAGAACAACATCCCGGATACAAGCGGCCGAAATGAGTTTCCTCCGCAGGGTGTCCGGGCTCTCCCTTATCTCCCTTAGAGATAGGGTGAGAAGCTCGGTCATCCGGGAGGGGCTCAGAGTAGACCCGCTGCTCCTTCACATGAGGTGGCTGGGGCATCTGATTCGGATGCCTTTCGGACGCCTCCCCGGTGAGGTGTTCCGGGCACGCCCCACCAGGAGGAGACCCCGGGGACGACCCAGGACACGCCTGAGAGACTACGTCTTTCGGCTGGCCTGGGAACGCCTCGGGAACCCCCGAAAGAGCTGGATGAAGTGGCTGGGGAGAGGGAAGTCTGGGCATCCCTGCTAAAATTACTGCCCCCGTAACCCGACCTCGGATAAGCAGTAGAAAATGGATGGATAGGTGGATGGATATATATATATATATATATAAATATATATATATATATATATATATATATATTATATATTACAATATAATATATGTATATAATATATATAATGTATATATATATATATATTACAATATAATATATATATATTATATATATATTACAATATTATATATATATATATATATATTACAATATAATATATATTATATATATATCCGAGTTGGAAATCCGACCAGACGTCGTCCCATTTTAAATTTCCGACTCGGAAATCGGAAATTCCGACTTCCGAGTTCAAATGGAACGCGGCATCATAACCGGAAGCGACGTCAGTGTTATTGTGGCGTTGGACAGGCACGTGACGCGTTGGCGAAATGGCGGCGGCCGAGTGTTCTCCAAAGGTAAAAACGAGGCGTGTCTACCACAAGAACATTTACCGGGGCAAGGCTCGCTGCTCTGGCGGCATTTGTCCAGAGCAGGAAGGGAGTCGGCGGGTCACTCTTCGACGTTTTTGAGGCTCCCGTTTCCGCCGCTGCTCAGAAGGAAGGCCACCGTCGTTAGCAACTAGCTCAGCTGGCCAGCTAGCTCGCCAGCCGCTAGTTTGGGTAACTTAGTCCATTTAGAGTTAGTTAGTCAGCCCGAGCCTCTTCAAGGCTCTTGTTCGGGAGACAAGGCTCGTGTCGTGAAATAGAACAGCGACCGTCTTCAACTTTGTCTCCATCTAAATTGGAACCAACGTGTTTGTTTGTGGCGCGAATGATGCGCTGTTGCGCTGCTGCGCTGCGCTCGAATACTCCAAATGAGTTGAAGGAGAACATGCGTAATCTTCCATTCGTTCTCTTCTGCTCTCTGGAAACAGCTTCAAAACCTCTATTGTGACTAAGTTAGCACAAATGCGTTGCATAAATCCAATTTTGTGAATATCTGGGTGGGTGACATGGGAGATGAGTCGGCCGTCGGGGGCCGTGACCTTCTTAGGGCACGGGAGGGGCTCGAGCGGAGCTGGAGCTGACACGCCAAGCCCTCGTGGATGAAATTGCCATCAGTGCCGGAGTCAATGAGGGCAGAGACTGGGGTGTTGCGGACGGAGCCAAGAATACATGCGAGAACAGCCGTACGAGAGGGAGAGATTTGGGAGGTGTTGGTTTGGCCCACCATGACGCTCTCAGGTCGTGGTGAGCCCGGTCTTTTGGTTTGAGAGTGCAAGTGGAAATGAAGTGACCAGGCTGTCCACAATAGACAGACTGAGGCGGAGGGAGTAGATTTAGAGTGGTTTATTGTAGGTTGGCAAAGGGTAAGAGAAGGAAGCGGGAACGTGAGCAGGTGGTGTGGCTTGGCGGGGTCGCTGGAGCGGTCAGCGAGACGGGGAAGGCACGGAAGGAACACTGGGAGTACGGGGAAGAACACAGTCACGTGGGTACAGATGCGGGTTGTAGGATCATATCACAAATCGTATCACAAAAAGTCAGAAAACAAGTCAATACTCTGGCGAAGGCTGTAGAACTTGACAGGCTTTAACTGCAGGTAGTAATCAGTGGTGCTTGAAGATGGGGGCGCTGCTGAACGCTAGGGAGACAGAGAGGCAGAGACGTGGCACACGGCGCCACCCGAGCTCCAAAAGAGGAACTACAGGGCATGGATCATGCCACTTTCACTCCAATACGGTTCCTTTTGTTTTTGTTGTATACTGAAGACATTTGGGTTTCAGATCAAAAGATGAATATGAGACAAAAGTTCAGAATTCAAGATTTTATTTCATGGTATTTACATCTAGATGTGTTCAACAACTCAGGACAGAGCACCTTTTTGTTTGAAGCCACCCACTTTGCAAGTGAGCAGACATGATTAAATGAACTTCCAAGTGAATAACATTTACCGTATGTTCACGACCATAAGGCGCACCGTATTAAAAGGCGCAGTCTCAGTTACGGGGTCTATTTCTGCATTTAACGCATACATAAGCCGCACCGTAGTATTGGGCGCAGGCATGGTAAAACATACGGGAGCATGAGTGCACGCTAAAACAATGCTTTTAAAAAGGCAGCGGGAGCAAAACTGAGTTTGGTTGTACTTTATTGAAGTATTTAACAATGTACTCACGTTATTTTTGGATCAATCCTCATCCACAAATGCATCAAAGTCCTCATCTTCTGTATCCGAAATGAACAGCTGGGCAAGTTCTCCAACAAACACGCTGGGTTCCATCTCGTCATTGTCAGTCAGTCTCGTTGGGGGGGGGGGGGGGTGTTCAGCAATGATGCCGGCTTTCGCGAAAGCTCGGACACCGGTCAAAGCGGATACCTTAGCCCAGGCATCCACAATCCATTTCACATATGGTGGTGTAACTCGCCCGGCGTTTCCTCCCAGTCTTAGTTGCACTTGGTTTTTCACAGCGGCTGTGAGATGGGGGCGCACATGGAGTCACAGATCAACAGGGACTGTGACGCGTGGAAAAAAAGATCCGGTCTCTTTACGTACACCTCAGTCAGCCACTCTCTCATTTTCCCCTCGTCCATCCAGCCCTTTTGATTAGCCTTAACGATGACTTCGGCTGGAAACTTTTCTTAAGGCAACGTCTTCCTCTTAAAAATCACCATAGGTGGCAGTTTCTGACCATGACCACCAAGCACAACAGTAAAAGCCGACTTGTCGTGCCCCGTTGTGCGTATCGTTCCCGTGGTGGTCCCCTTCTTTGCAGTGTGGTTCATCGGGATGTCGAAAGTGAGCGGCACCTCGTCCATGTTGCTGATGTGGTTGTGCTCTTCTCTCAGCTTCAAAATGGTTTGCTTGTCTCCCATAGACGGCTCTCTGGTCTTCATGTTTGCTTAACAGCAAATGCAGTTTTCACAGGTGAAACCCAAAGCCAAAGACAAACATTATCTGTTTAAGCAATCAGTCTAAAAGGCAACACCTGAGCAACTAGAAACACCCATCAGTCACATGTTCCAATACCTTTGCTCACTTGAAAAGTGGGTGACTTCAAAGAAAAGGTGGTCTGTCCTGAGTTTTTTTTTTTTTAAGACTTCTAGATGTAAATACCATGAAATAAAAGCTGGACTTCTGAACTTTTGTCTCATATTTATCTTTTGATCTGAAACCCAAGTCTTCAGTGTACAACAAAAACAAAGGAATTGACCTTGCTGTTCCAATACTTTTGGAGGGACTGTACATTGAATTTATTTTGGCTTTTGCTACCTGTATGCCACAATTGGCTCCTTCTGTGTGTCTGCTAATGATCCATAGCATCCATTTCCTTCCTGATATGATACTGAAAATACAGTCCCTCATGACTGAAGTATCAGTATTTAATTTTAAAAATCAATCTTATGTTATCAGATGG